>NW_016830474.1:95166-107516 GCF_001698545.2 Rhinopithecus bieti
ACTCCATCTCAAAAAAAAAAAAAAAAAAGAATTTAAAGCAAATTAATCCAAAGTGAACAATTCTACATATGTTTTAGAACTTATTTTTTTTTTCCACTTAACGATACACATTGAACATCTTTTTTTTTTGTTTTGTTTTGAGACCGAGTCTCACTCTGTCGCCTAGGCTGGAGTGTAGTGGCGCGATCTCGGCTCACTGCAAGCTCCACTTCCCAGGTTCAAGCGATTCTTCTGCCTAAGCCTTCCAAGTAGTTGGGCACCACTACGCCCAGCTAATTTTTGTATTTTTAGAGACGGGGTTTCACCATATTGGCCAGGCTGGTCTGGAACTCCTAACCTCATGATCTGCCCGCCTCGGTCTCCCAAAGTGCTGGGATTACAGGCATGAGCCACCGCGCCCAGCTGAACACCTTTTTATGTGGGTTCCCATAGATGTATCCCTCGCTCTTTTACATCTCTGTGTTGCGTACCCGTGTAGGGACACATGTTCACCCATTGATGGGCAGCTGGAGAGTTGCCTGGGTTTGACTGTTTCATACGATGCCACGACAAATATCCAAGTACCTATGACTTTGCTTATTCACGCCAGGATATCTGAGGGCTAGGTCGAAGAAGCAGGACTGCTGGACCACAGAAGTAGATCATAGAAGTAGATCATACCCCCAGGTAGATCATGGAAGTAGATCATAATGATACAGTTAGGGCGTTGCCAATTAGTATTCTAGAAGGATAGGTGCACAGGAGTTGAGGAATATTGGTGAGAAGATAGCTCAGGGTGGCCAGGTGTGGTGGCTCACACCTGTAATCCTAGCACTTTGGGAGGCCAAGGAGGGTGGATCATGTGAGGTCAGGAGTTCGAGACCAACCTGGCCAACAAGGTGAAACCCCATCTCTACTAAAAGTACAAAAATTAGCTGGATGTGGTGGCAAATACTGGTAATCCCAGCTTCTCGGGAAGCTGAGGCAGGAGAATCACTTGAACCCGGGAGGCGGAGGTTGCAGTGAGCCAAGATCACACCACTGCACTCCAGCCTGCGTGACAGAGCGACTCTGTCCCCAAAAAAGATAGCTCAGGGTGACTGGGTGCAGTGTCTCACACCTGTAATCCCAGCACTTTGGGAGGCTGAGGCAGGCAGATCACTGGAAGTCAGGAGTTCAAGACCAATCTGGCCAAGATGGTGAAACTCTATCTCTACTAAAGCCACCCCCTGGTTTTCTGTTGACCAAACTCTTTGCTCCTCCCCACCCACCACAGAGTTACGAGGAGCGGGAGTTGCTGCGCCTCATCTACTACGGGGGCATCCAGCCTGAGATCCGCAAGGCCGTGTGGCCCTTCCTCCTGGGCCACTACCAGTTCGGGATGACGGAAACAGAAAGGAAAGAGGTTGGTTACCTGCCAGGCACTGGGGTCTTTCGCAACGAAAGGAGCCAGATACTGTGGGGCTGGGGAGCTCTGGTTTCATGCTGGACGAAGGAAGGGGAGGGAGATACGGGAAAGATGGGAACCTGAAGGCAGCGCTGTCCAATGGAAGCACAACACAAGCCACATATGCAATTTTTAGGTTTTTAAATTTTGGACTAAGTGTAGATTCACACGTAGTTGTGAGAAATTAATGCAGAGAAATATTGTGCGTCTTTTACCCAATTTTTTTCTGATGGTAACATCTTGCAAAACTGTAAGGTAGTAAAATATCAGAACCAGAGTATTGACATGGTATAATATACTCATCTTAATCAGACTTTCCCAGTTTTACTTGTACTCATTTGTGTGTGTGTGTGTGTGTGTGTGTTTTCCTACAGTTTTCTCACATGTGTAGATCTGTGTCCATCACCACAGCGCACATGCAGAACATTTTTGATGCTGTAAGGAACCCCACGTTGTCCTTTTATAGCCAGACTCACCTCCCCCATACCCACACCCTGGCCCCAATCCCTGGCAACCACTAATAATATATTCTTCATTTCTATAATTTTATCATTTCAAGAATATTATATAAATGGAATGATACAGTGTGTAACGTTTTGGGATTGACTTTTTTTCACTCAGCATAGAACCTCATCCAAGTCATTGAGAGTATCAAGAGTGAATTCCTTTTGATGGCTGAGTAGTATTCCATGATAGGAATACTACCTGTTGCTAGGCAGCTGAGTTGTTTCTAGTTTTTTGACTATTACAAATCAAGCTGTAATGAACATTCGTGTACAGTTTTTGTATGAGCATAAATTGTCATTTCTCTGGGATAAATGAGTAAGAATGTAATTGCTGGGTCATATAGTAGTTGCATGTTCAGTTTTATATGTTTATATGAAACTGACAAACTTTCACTGTAGCACTTGCCTTTAGTCCCAGCAAGAGGTTTGCTTGAGCTCAGGAGTTCTAGTGCAGCCTGGGCAACATGAGGAGACCCTGTCTCTAAGGGGAGAAAAAAAACTTTCACACCTCTGCAGTGGCTATACTGTTTTCTGTGTCCACCAGCAAAATAGGAATGATCCACACTTGCATCTTGACCAGAGTTTTGTCTTGTCACTATTTTTTATTTCAGCCACCTGACACGGATAATTGATATTTCATTGTTTTTAATTTGCACTTCCCCAACGGCTAGTGAAGTTGAAGGTCTTTTCATGTGTTTATTTGCCATTGTGTATCTTCTCTGGTGAAACGTCTGCTGACGTCTTTTGCCTACCTTCTAATTGGATTGTTTGGTTTTTTTCCTGTGGAGTTGGAGAGTCCTTTATATACTCTGATAACAGTCCTTTGTTCAGATATGTGATTGGCAAATATTTCCTCCCAGTCTGTAACTTTTCATCTTGTAAGCAGGGTCTTCTGCAAAACAGATCTTTAAATTTTAATGAAACTCAGTTTATCAATTTTCCTTTTGTGAATTATGCTTTTGGTGTCAAGTCTAAGAAAATTTTGCCTAGCCCTAGGTCCTGAAGATCTTCTCCTACGATTTATCCTAAAAATTTTCTATTTTACATTTGACATAAAATCTTTTGAGGTTTTTTTTTATATATATATACAGTGTGTCATTTAGGTCAAAGTTCATTTTTCGCTTTTGAGTCTTCAGTTGCTCCAGCATCATTTGTTGAAAAGATGTCCTTCCTCCATTGAATTGCTCTTGCACTGCTCAAAAACAGCTGGGGCTGGCTGTGGTGGCTCACGCCTGTAATCCCAGCACTTTGGGAGGCTGAGGCGGATGGATCACCTGAGGTCAGGAATTCAAGACCAGCCTGACCAACATAGCGAAACCCCGTCTCTACTAAAAATACAAAAAAAAAAAAAAAAAAAAAAATCAGCTGGGCAGGGTGGCAGGCGCCTGTAGTCCCAGCTACTCAGGAGGCTGAGGCAGGAGAATTGCTTGAACCTGGGAGGTGGAGGGTGCAGTGAGCCGAAGGCACGCCACTGCACTGCAGCCTGGGTAATAGAGAAAGACTCCGTCTCAAAAAAACAAAATGACAAAAAAACAGTTGGGAACATACTTGTAGGTCTGTTTCTGGGTTATCCCTTCTGTTCTGGTGATCTGTGAATCTGTCCTTCTGCCAGTACCACTCTGTCTTGATTATTATAACACGTGTAATTTTAAATGTTTTCATATTCTCTTTTTTTTTTTTTTTTTTTTTTGAGGTAGAGTCTCTGTCTGTCAGAGTCTTGCTCTGTCGCCCAGGCTGGAGTGCAGTGGCACAATCTTGGTTCACTGCAACCTCCGCCTCCCGGGTTCAAGTGATTGTCCTGCCTCAGCCTCCCAAGTAGCTGGGATTACAGGTGCCCACCACCACGCCCAGCTACTTTTTGTATTTTTAGTAGAGACAGAGTTTCACCATGTTGGCCAGGCTGGCCCCGAACTGCTGACCTCGTTATCCGCCCGCCTCAGCCTCCGAAAATGCTGGAATTATAGCCTTAAATGGATTTTTGACTTAAGATATTTTCAACTTATAATGCATTTATTGGGACATAACTCCATCATAAGTCGAGAAGCATCTATAATTATAAGTTCACAAGAAGCTGCAAAAATAGTGACAGAGGTCCCTGGTACCCATCACCCAGCTTTTCCCAGTGGTAACAGTTTATGTAACTAAAGTACACTGTCAAAAGCGGAGCGTTAACACTGACACAATACAAGTAGCTAGACTACAGGCCTTACTAGAATTTCACCAGATTTTGCATCTGCTTGCGTTTTTTTTGTTTTTTTGTTTTTTTTTTTTTTGAGACGGAGGCTCGCTCTGTTGCCCAGGCTGGAGTGCAGTGGTGCAACCTCAGCTCACTGCAACTTCCGTCTCCTGGGTTCATTCAAGCGATTCTCCTGCCTCAGCCTCCCAAGTAGCTGGTACTACAGGTGCCTGCCACCATGCCCGGCTAGGTTTTTTTTGCATTTTTAGTAGAGGTGGGGTTTCCCTAGGTTGGCCAGGCTGGTCTTGAACTCCTGACCTTGTGATCCACCCACCTGGGACTCCCAAAGTACTGGGATTACAGGAGTGAGCCAACCGCACCCAGCCTAAAATCTGGTGGTATTTTACACTCTATATTCTTGTATCACTTGTACTATTATTTACTTAGCATTTGTCTTTAAATGGACTCACTTAAGATTTATACAGCTTACTTTAAAAGATATTTTATATCCCTGCCATAAACAGGAAGCCAGTATAACTGACCGTGAATAGAAGGAAACTATAAAAATAGAGTAAGACTAAATGGTGCAATTCTGTTCTAAGTAGATGTTATAGCCTGCCTAAGGCCTGCCCTCTCTTTGTTAAAAAGGGAGATTATGTTTGGGAGGCCAAGGCAAGAGGATTGCTTGAGACCAGGAGTTCAAGACCAGCCTGAAGCAACATGGCGCGACCCCCATCTCTACAAAAAATTTAAAAGCTAGCTGGGCGTGGTAGCATGTGCTTATAGTCCTAGCTACTCAGGAGGCTGAGATGGGAGGATTGCTTGAGCCCAAGAGTTGGAGGCTGCAGTGAACTATGATTGCGCCACTGCACTTCAGCCTGGGTGACAAAGTAAGACCCTATCTAAAAAAAATAAATAAATAAAGGATGGAGGGGAGATTATAAAGTATCGAGAAGTGTGGGAAGCACAGGAGCCCCAGACTGGCCCTTTCTCCCTGGAGTAATCAGAAGAGTTGAAGGAGAGTTGAAAGCAGAAAGTTTCTGTAGTTCTGTGTTATAAGGACCCATGCCAGTGAAATGTCTGTTCATCTCAGTACTTGTGTGAGGCCCCTCCACACTTCACCCATGCCTGATGGCTTCCTGGGCAGTGAGTAACTGATAACTCTGATGTGCAGAGCCCCGTGCTCAGAGCTGGGGAACGCAGAAGCGCATTAGGTGAGGTCCATCCCAGTTTTGTGGGGGTTGTGGCGGTCCCTGGTGGCATTGAGGCAACCCCAAGGACTGCAGGAGCACATGGGAAGCACCTAGGCCGGGCAGGTGGGAAAGCAGTCAGAGAAGACTCCTGGAGAAGCTGGTTGTTCCTATATTATCAGAAGGAATTGCTTTTCAGGCCAAGAGGGTGAAGAAGGGAAGAGAAGACAGCACAGGCAGAGGTCTGGAGGGGAGAACAGCGTGACGTGGTGTGTGTCCGCGTGGGTTTAGAGAGGGGCAGGAAGGGCATGGTGGGCGTGAGTTGCTGAGACATCCAGGACTAGGATGGTGGAGGCAGCAGTGACAGGGGAGGCTGGAGAGGAAACAAGGATCATGACTGCTAAGTGGTACATGAATCGGAGGGGCCCGGCTGCAACAGAGACCTGGATGGAGGCTGCTGGGGCCATGCATTAGGTGAAAGTGGTGTAACCCTGGCCTAGGATGGCAGTGGGAATTGGGAGGTGGGTAGGGCTTGGAGGAGTCTGAGGGAGGTGGGCAGGAGGGAGCACCTCAGGCGAGGCCCTTGGGCAGGATGGACCCTGAGTCCCCCTCCCGAAGTCCTGAGTAACCATAGGAGAGGGTCGAGCTCCCCACCCTCTCTTTTCCCCTCCTGCCTCTCCTTACCTAGGTCAGCCTATCTGTCCCCATGGTGCCCAGAAGTCTGGCATATGCAGAGCCTGTTACCTGGGCTGTGTCACTCAGGGACAGTGGAAGCTCCCCACCTCTTGGTTGAATCCCGCAAGGAAAAAGCTGGAAATCTGTGGCCCTTCTGTAAGGCCATTGCTGTAAGGAAAGGAAGAGGGTTGGTTTTATTCGCATTGTATCCTCAGCACCTGTAGCCCGTGTGGGGCACATGGGAGGACGTCAGGTCATGCGTTGATTGAGAGGATGGGTGGAGGAAGGTCAGCATCTTGCTTATCTTGTATTCCATATGGCTAGTGGTGCCTGGCATGTAATAGGTACTTATTGAATTAAATGAATGAGTGAATGAATGGATGAATGAATGAGGAAAGAGAGAGGGAAGGTAGTAAAGAATGAAACAGTCTTCTCACTTTTGGCTGGGCGCGGTGGCTTACACCTGTAATCCAGCACTTAGGGAGGCTGAGGGGGCCAGATCATGAGGTCAAGAGGTCAAGACCATCCTGGCCAACATGGTGAAACCCCGTCTCTACTAAAAAAAAAAATACAAAAATTAGCTGGGCGTGGTGGCACATGCCTGTAGTCCCAGCTACGTGGGAGGCTGAGTCAGGAGAATCCCTTGAATCTGGGAGGCTGCAGTGAGTCGAGATCGCGCCACTGCGCTCCAGCCTGGTGACAGAGCAATACTCTCTCAAAAATGAGAAAAAGAAAAAAAGAGGAAAAAGGCAACAGTCTTCTCACTTTTATATCCCCAGGGCCTGTGTACTGTCTAGCACATAGTAGGGACTCAATAGTTGAAATGTATATATGTATACATGAATGAATAAAGGAAGGAGGGAAATAAAGAAAGAAGTAGCCTTGCTCTCTCTGTGTCTTCAGAGCCTAACCAGTGCTAGGAGTAGCATAGTAGGTGCTCAGTTAATACGTGCTGGATGTTAACTGCATGAATGTTGGATGAGTGAGAGCCACTTTCTTCCAGGTTTCTCTGGCCCTCCCCATGGGCCCCTTTGTTGACACCTCAGGTGACATTGCGTCTGCCCTGGCAGGTGGACGAGCAGATTCATGCCTGCTATGCACAGACCATGGCCGAGTGGCTGGGCTGCGAGGCGATCGTGCGGCAGAGGGAGCGGGAGTCCCATGCGGCCGCCCTGGCCAAATGCTCATCTGGGGCCAGCCTGGACGGCCACCTGCACCGGATGTTGCATAGGGACTCAACCATCAGCAACGAGGTAATGGGCGGCTAGCCTCAGGGAGTGTAGGGACTGGGGAAGGTCAGGGTCTGCTTCACTGGGCTGTTCTAAGAGTGGTGAAGGCTGGGTATCTGGGGCCTGGTGATAGTCTCACCCCTGGCTTTTTCTTTAAGAGTGTGGGGTGACTTTGGAATCAAACCTGAGTTCAAACTCTAGTCCCACCATTTAGTAGTTCTAGGGTTCCCTACCAGTAACTTTTCTTCTGGGCCTCAGTTTTCTGCATCTGTAAAATGGGAATAATCAGGTGTAGAGGAGGTTTGTGTAGAGTCCAAACAAGATGATGTATATAAAGTGCCTGGCACACTGCCTGACTTTCATTGATTCAACAAATGCTTATTGAGTATCTACTATGTGCAGGTACTATCAGGAATATCCTGGGATATCAGGAATGTTCCAGTGACCCAGACAGACTGGTCTGTCCTCCCAGAACCTCCAGTTTAATAGCCCAAAGTAGGAGCTCAGAAAAAAATTAATTCTTGGCTAGGGGTGGTGGCTCACTCCTGTAATCCCAGTACTTTGGGAGGCCAAAGCAGGTGGATCACCTGAGGTCAGGAGTTCGAGACCAGCCTTGGGCAACATGGTGAAACCCCATCTCTGCTAAAAATACAAAAAAATTAGCCAAGCATCTGTAATCCCTGCTACTTGGGAGGCCGAGGCAGGAGAATCACTTAAACCCGGGAGGCGGAGGTTGCAGTGAGCCGAGATTGCGTCACTGCACTCCAGCCTGGGCAACAAGTGTGAAACTCCCTCTCAAAAAAAAAAGTTAATTCTCTTCACCAGTGATTGTATCAGTCATCAATTGCCATAATAACCGTATGTAACAAACAACCACCAAAAATCAGTGACTTCCAACAGTCAGCGTTTATTTTTGCTCGCAACTCTGTGGGTCAGCTGGGAACTTCTGTTCTTAACTGGGCTGGGTGAGGCTTATTCCAGCACTGGCTGTCCGCAGCTGGTCAACTAAAACATTTGTTTATCTTGGTTGGGCTCTCTTATTTGTCTGGGGTGACTCAACTGTGTTCCATGTGCCTCACTGCCCAGCAAGTGAACCTGGACATGCTCTCACGGTGAAAGCAGATGCCACAGAGAGAAAGCAGAAATGCACAAGGGTGTTCTAAGCCTCTGCTGAGTCAAGTTTGTTAACATCCCATTGACAAAAGCAAACAACACAGCCACGTCTAGTGTTAGAATAGGCAAGGACTATGAGTTTATAGGGCAGAAGCATGTATACAGGGATCAGGTTAAAAAAATGTGGAACCATTAATAGAACCAGTTACTCTGTGAGTTGAACTGAAATATTAGCCAGAAGTCTCAATTACAGAGCAGTTAAAGGCAGGGTGCTCTAGTTGCAGAGGTGAGAGGTGGGAACCCAGAGGTCAAAGTGGTCTCTGAAGAGGCTCCAGGAAGCAGGGAGTGGTCCCCCTTTTCATTTTACAGCTGGGAAACTGATGCTCTGAGGGAGGACTTGTGCAAGTTAGGAATAGAGATGAAACAAGACTTCCTGGCTCCCAACCCAGCAGTCCTTCCTGCTCTGGGCCAGGGTGCAGCCTCACCCTCCCTCCCTCCCACTCTTTCTTCTCCCAGTCCTCCCAGAGCTGCAGTTCGGGCCACCAGAACATCCGCCTGCACAGCGACTCCAGCAGCAGCACACAGGTGACCTTGTGGAGGCCCCGCCCCCTCCCACCCACGCCTCTCCCTTCCCCCTGGGGTCATGGGGATTGGGTGTCCGTCATCTGTAGGTCACTTTTGCTTTACTTGTTTTAGCTTTTTATATTAGCATTAAACATTGTTTTTTTGTTTTTTGGTTTTGTTTTAGTAATGCAAGAAATATATGGATCTATCACCCCTGCAAAAAACTAAAACATTGCAGAGAAAGTCAAAGTCTGTTTTGATCATCCTTAATCTCTGGCTGCCCTCCTTTGAAATAACACCGCTATCATCAGTTTGCTGTGTTCCTTTCAAAACCTTCTGCATGCCTGTACATACACAGAAATATGTAGATAATCTATAGCAATGTTTGGTAGTTTTTTAAAAAATGTGTACTTAAGTGCCATCATATATGTTGTTCAACAACTTTCCATTTCAGTCAGTGAAAAGAGATGACTCAATCTCACTCCATTTTTAAAGAAAAATGCTGGCTTGGCACAGTAGTTCACACTTGTAATCCCAGCACTTTGGGAGGCCAGGGTAGGCAGACAGCTTAAGCCCAGGAGCTCAAGACCAGTCTGGGCAACATGGCAAACCCTGTCTCTACAAAAAATACAAAAAAAACATTAGTTGGGCATGGAGGTGCGTGCCTGTAGTCCCAGCTACTCTGGAGACTAAGCTGGGAGAATCACCAGGGCCCAGGAGGTTGAGGCTGCGGTGAGCCGTGAGCACGCCACTGCACCCCAGCCTGCGCGACAGACTGAGGTCCTGTCTCACACACATGCACACACAAAGCCAAGTGCTAAAACATGCACAGTGTGTTGTCACCTTTTATGTAAGAAGAGGCAATATTAATATCTGTATATATTTGCCTCCATTTTGGAGAACAGTGTAAGGAGAAACCAGAAACGAATCAGAATGGTTACCAAGAGAGGAGGAGCCAGAGACAAGTTACATTGCCTTGAATATGCCTTGTTTCCTAGTTTTGATTTTGGAGTGAAAAAAAAACCTCTGGTTTTGGCTCTGAAGCTAGGTAAATTTTTTACATAATTTAAATCAATTGAATCAAAAAGAAGTTTTTGAAAACACAGAAACACGTGAAGCTAACCATAAATCAAGTTGGTGACATAAACACACAGGGAAGAAATATTTCAAGTGACTTTGGAAAATGATCTTTAACTGCGTACCCTGGATATGACCTAAGGACACAAAGAATCACAAAAAAATCTCTAAAATGTGTTCTGGAGATTTTTTTCATAGTATTTAATATATATCTAACTTTAAAAATTGATTCATAATAGTCAACCACATGGTGTAAGAGTAATAGGGTTTTTTTTGTTTCTTGTTTTGTTTTGTTTTGTTTTTCGCCTTTTCCATGTGTTAACTAATTTTTTGAATGAGAAAAATTGTGTATACATGAGGCTGGGCGTGGTGGCTCACACCTGTAATCCCAGCACTTTGGGAGGCTGAGGCAGGTGAATAACCTGAGATTAGCAGTTCGAGACCAGCCTCGCCAACATGGTGAAACCCTGACTGTACTAAAAATACAAAAACTAGCTGGGCATGGTGGCACTTGCCTGTAATCCCGGCTACTGGGAGGCTGAGGAGGAGAATCACTTGAACCCAGGAGGCAGAGGTTGCAGTGAGCCAAGATCATGCCACTTCACTCCAGCCTGGGCAACAGAGCAAGACTTCATCTTAAATAAATAAATACATACATAAAAATAAAATTATGCGCACATGGTAAAAGTCTATATGACGAAAAGCTATTGTCTCACCTTATTTTGATTCCCCAGTATCCCCTTCTCAGAGTCAACTGCAGGTGGGGCACAGTGGCTCACACCTGTAATGCCAACACTTTGGGAGGCCGAGGTGGGCGGATCATCTGAGGTCAGGAGTTCGAGACCAGCCTGGCCAACATGGTGAAAGCCCGTCTCTACTAAAAATACAAAAATCAGCCAGGTGTGGTGGTGGGCACCTGTAATCCCAGCTACTTGGGAGGCTGAGGCAGGAGAATCGCTTGAACCGGGGAGGCGAAGGTTGCAGTGAGTCGAGATTGTGCTGCTGCACTCCAGCCTGGGCGACGAGAGAAACTGCATCTCAAAAAACAAAACCAAACAGACTCAACTGCATTACTTGTTTCTTTCTGGGTTATTCTATGCATAGAATACATTTTTATTGTTGTTTGAGACAGGGCCTCACTCCCATCACCCAGGCTGGAGTGCAGTGGCATGATCACAGCTCACTGAAGCCTTGACTCACTGGGCTTGGGTGATTCTCCCACCTCAGCCCCCCAAGTAGCTGAGACCACATGTGTGCACCACCATACCAGGCTAATTTTTTGTATTTTTTGCAGAGACTGGGTTTCATCATGTTTTCCAGGCTGGTGTCAAACTCCTAGGTTCAAGCAGTCTGCCTGCCTCGGCCTCCCAAAGTGCTGGGATTGCAGGCGTGAGCCACCATGCCCAGCCTAGACCACTTTCTTATTCATCACAAATGGGAGCATATATTACACCTTACTTTGCCTCACTCTTTTCACTGACTGTATGGTATTCCACTGCATGCTTGATCCATATTTAAGCCGACCATCTGTTGTTGGACATTTAGGCTGCTGCTGTAAGTAGTGCTGCAGTGGACATGCTGGTCCATCTGTTTTTGTGCACTTTGTCCTTAGGTGTTTGAGTCTGTGGATGAGGTGGAGCAGGTGGAGGCTGAAGGCAGATTGGAGGAGAAACAGCCCAAGATCCCCAATGGGAACCTAGTGAATGGCACTTGTTCCCCAGACTCGGGTCATCCTTCCTCCCATAACTTCTCCTCGGGCCTCTCAGAGCACTCGGAGCCCAGTCTGAGCACAGAAGACAGTGTCTTGGACGCCCAGCGGAACACTCCCCCGGTGCTGCGACCTAGGGATGGCAGTGTGGATGACAGGCAGAGCAGCGAGGCCACCACATCCCAGGATGAGGCTCCCCGGGAGGAGCTGGCCGTGCAGGACAGCCTGGAGAGCGACCTCCTGGCCAACGAGAGCGTGGACGAGTTCATGTCCATCACGGGCAGCCTGGACGTGGCCCTGCCTGAAAAGGACGATGTCGTGATGGAGGGCTGGAGGAGCAGCGAGGCAGAGAAACGTGGCCAGGCAGACAGCGAGGACAACCTCTCGGAGGAGCCTGAGATGGAAAGTCTCTTCCCTGCCCTGGCTTCTCTGGCTGTGACTACTTCTGCCAACGAGGTGTCCCCTGTGTCTTCAAGCGGCGTCACCTACTCTGTAAGTCACCAGGACCCTCCGTTCCATTTCCTTCTTTCCAGCTGCAGGAGGGTGAGATGTACTACAAGCCCGTTATCCAGAATGATCCCAGAGTCAGACCTCTGGTTCGTTGCATTTTTTCCATCATGGAGGATTCACTGTAGAAACCCATTTGGGAGAGAAGATAATACAGTATTTTAAAACGGGGCCGGGCA
>NW_016830474.1:107533-129397 GCF_001698545.2 Rhinopithecus bieti
GTTCCATTTCCTTCTTTCCAGCTGCAGGAGGGTGAGATGTACTACAAGCCCGTTATCCAGAATGATCCCAGAGTCAGACCTCTGGTTCGTTGCATTTTTTCCATCATGGAGGATTCACTGTAGAAACCCATTTGGGAGAGAAGATAATACAGTATTTTAAAACGGGGGCCGGGCACGGTGGCTCACACCTGTAATCCCAGCACTTTGGGAGGCTGAGATGGGCGGATCATGAGGTCAGGAGATTGAGACCATCCTGACTAACACAGTGAAACCCCATCTCCACTAAAAATACAAAAAATTAGCTGGGCGTGGTGACGGGTGCCTGTAGTCCCAGCTACTTGGGAGGCTGAGGCAGGAGAATGGGGTGAACCCAGGAGGCAGAGCTTGCAGTGAGCCGAGATCATGCCACTGCACACCAGCCTGGGTGACAGAGTGAGTCTCTTCCTCCAAAAAAAAAGACAAAAAGAAAAGGCCGGGCGCAGTGGCTCAAGCCTGTAATCCCAGCACTTTGGGAGGCCGAGATGGGCGCATCACGAGGTCAGGAGATCGAGACCATCCTGGCTAACACGGTGAAACCCCATCTCTACTAAAAAAATACAAAAGACTAGCCGGGTGTGGTGGCGGCGCCTGTAGTCCCAGCTACTCGGGAGCCTGAGGCAGGAGAATGGCGTAAATCCGGGAGGCGGAGCTTGCAGTGAGCTGAGATCCGGCCACTGCACTCCAGCCTGGGTGATAGAGCGAGACTCCGTCTCAAAAAAAAATAAAGAAAGAAAAAAAGAAGAAAAAAGGCAGGCTTTGTCATCAACAGCCCTGGGTTCAAATCCCAGCTTCAGCAAGTCATTTTATTCTTCTGAGCCTGAGTTTTTCTATGTGTGTCTGACTTCTCTTCCTGAGTTGTTTTCAAAATGAATGAGTTTTTAAAGTCCTGTGTGCCTGGCACATAGTAAGCACTCAATTAACAGCAGCCTTGGTCATGAGCATCGTGATTTAGAGTTAGGTCCAATACCCTGTGAATATTCAAGTTTGGTTTCTTACCAGAAAGCCCAAGCCAAAGGCCATCAGCTGAAAGGGAGGGTCATATTTATGATTATTTTTTAAAGAACTTGTTATTTCTTTCAAAGATAGGCAAGCCCATAAAGAGTGAAACACAGAAAAGGTGGATATAAAACCCAGAAGATACCTGCCCCATCTCACCCTATTTAACCCTCCACAGAGGCAGTCATTTTACTTACTCTGCCCAAATTATTTGGTGTTTGCCCCCAGGTCTCTAACACACTGGCATTGCTGCTTCTTGATCTCTTTTTCTTTCAGTTTCAGACATTTTCTAGTGACTTCCCACTATGAAAGAGGATGGTTCAGTTCCCATTTCCTCCCAACTTCCAGCTCTCACCACACGTGATACCTTCTCATCCCTGTCCTTCTAATATAGTTATATAATGATTTAGTTAAATGTGTACACTGTTGGCCCGGTGCAGTGGCTCACGCCTGTAATCCCAGCACTTTGGGAGGCCGAGACGGGCGGATCACGAGGTCAGGAGATCGAGACCGTCCTGGCTAACACGGTGAAACCCCGTCTCTACTAAAAATACAAAAAATTAACTGGGGATGGTGGTAGGTCCCTGTACTCCCAGCTACTCAGGAGGCTGAAGCAGGAGAATGGTGTGAACCCGGGAGGCGGAGCTTGCAGTGAGCCGAGATCATGCCACTGCACTCCAGCCTGGGCAACAGAGCGAGACTCTGTCTCGGAAAAAAAAAAAAAAGTTGTGTACAGTGTTATAATATCTTATGCATCTACTGTAAATGTCAGTGCTTGCATTATTTTAACAGAGTAATATGTAAGCCGTGTAGTAAACTGTCCTAATTTTTGTCTTTCCTGTAAAAAAAATTTGTTTTTCCTAGATGTGTTTTCATTTTCCTGTTTTCTTTTTCTTAGTTTGCTGTATATTTAAAGTCAGTTCACCCCCAGAAGTCTTTGCCACTTTCCTAAATCTATTTTCAAACATTCAAACATATCAGGTTTTTCATTTATTCTGTGCGTCCAAGGACTTCTCCCCAAAAGCCTACTGACACCCTCCACTCCACTGCACCTGATGTGTCGTTATCATTCACGATCTTCCTCCATCCTGATTTTGAGCTTTCTTTTGTGTCACTCATGTTTTCTCTCTTAGTCTACTCTCTTACTTAGATGAAGCATGTACCTCAGTGACTTTCCCATCATTTTCGTTTTTTTTTTTTTTTTTTTTTTAGATTAAGACAGAATCTCACTCTGTCTCCCAGGCTGGAGTGCAGTGGCACGATCTCGGCTCACTGCAACCTATGCCCCCCGAGTTCACGCCATTCTCTTGCCTCAGCCTCCCAAGTAGCTGGGACTACAGGCACCCGCCACTATGCCCCGCTAATTTTTTTGTATTTTTAGTAAAGATAGCGTTTCACCGGGTTAGCCAGGGTGGTCTCGATCTCCTGACCTCATGATCTGCCTGTCTGGGCCTCCCAAAGTGCTGGGTGGGATTGCAGGCATGAGCCACCGCGCTTGGCTTGCTTCTCTTTTTTATCATTTCTTTGTCCTTCTGTGCTGAATTCTGGATCGTTTCTTCAGATGTGCTTTCAATTGAGTAATTCTCTCTTCCAGAATGTTTTATTTTCTGTCACCTGTCTCTAGTATTTAATATTTTTTTTAACATTTTATTTGACCTTTCTTCAAATATGCTATAAAATGACCTACTTGATTATTTTATATAGTCTCTTGCTCTTTTTTTTTTTTTTAGACAGTCTCCTTCTGTCACGTCGGTTGGAGGGCAGTGGCGCAATCATGGCTCACTGCAGCCTTCACCTCCTGGACTCAAGCAATCCTTCCTCCCACCTCAGCCCCACAAGTAGCTGGGACTACAGGGATGTACCATCACGCCTGGCTAATTTTTTTATTTTTATTTTTTTTCTGAGACAGAGTCTCGCTCTGTCGCCCAGGCTGGAGTGCAGTGGCGCGATCTCGGCTCACTGCAAGCTCCACCTCCTGGGTTCACACCATTCTCCTGCCTCAGCCTCCCGAGCAGCTGGGACTACAGGCGACTGCCACCTCGCCCGGCTAGTTTTTTGTATTTTTAGTAGAGATGGGGTTTCACCGCGTTAGCCACATGGTCTCGATCTGACCTTGTGATCCGCCCATCTCGGCCTACCGAAGTGCTGGGATTACAGGCATGAGCCGCCGCGCTCGACCATTTTTTGTATTTTTTATAGAGATGGAGTTTTGCCATGTTGCTCAGGCTGGTCTTGAACTGGCCTCAAGTGATCTACCTGCTGTGACCTCCCAGAGTGTTGGGATGACAGGCATGAACCAGTGCACCCCAGCTTTTGTTCTTACTGTTCACCTCTTCTTTTATTTATTTATTTATTTATTTATTTATTTATTTATTTTTGAGACAGAGTTTCTCTCTTGTTGCCCAAGCTGGAGTGCAATGGCATGATCTCGGCTCACCGCAACCTCCGCCTCCCGGGTTCAAGCGATTCTCCTGCCTCAGCCTCCCGAGTAGCTGGGATTACAAGCGCACACCCATGCCCGGCTAATTTTGTGTTTTTAGTAGAGATGGGTTTTCACCATGTTGGTCAGGCTGGTCTCAAACTCTCAACCTCAAGTGATCCGCCCACCTCGGCCTCCCGAAGTGCTGGGATTACCGGCGTGAGCCATGGCGCTCTGCCTTATTTCTTTAAATACAGTAAACATACTTATTTCATGATCTGTTTCTGATACCTCTAACAACTGAGGCCCTGATGGCTCTGATTCTGTTGTCTTGTATTTATGCCGACCGTCACTCTGGGCACCTTCTTTCCCTGAGTGTTTTGTGATTTTTTGAACACGAGCTCGTATTTCTTGGGATATTATCTGCTGCACTATTTAAGACCCAGGTGGAAGGTAGATTCCTCAAGAGAGGGGGATTCTTTTGCTTCTTTCTAGTACTAGGGAAATAACAAATTTGAGATGACAACTACATTCTCTGATCTTTCAGACCACCCAGGTAATGGGAGTTTGGGTTATAAACCGCATGAGTTGCAAACCTGATTTGTGGCTCTTAATTATCCAGGGAGATAACATTTACATTTAATTTAATAACTATATTCAAGGTACAAGCAGTCAGGTATTGTTGCTGTTTCACTTAGACCCAAAGTGTCAACATTCGTGAGGTGAACTACTGTGGATGAAAAATATTGCTGTCACTGTGGACAGGCAATTGTTTTCAGATCCCAAAATATTAGTGAGTTTTCTAGTTTTCCTTTCTGAGAGTGTGACTCTTTGGGGTCCTACCTTCCTGTAGGAAGGTCTCTTATTAGATCTTCAACTTGGGTGGGAGAGCATAAAACAATTAAATCTAAGTTTAAATTTTCCCACTTTACTAGCTTTCCTTAAGGCAAAGGCCAGCTTTAGTGTTTTCTCACATTTCTGGGTTTGTTTTTGGTCCCTAAATGTTTCTTATTTTCTTGCCGTATCATTGAGCCATTTTGAAATTAAGGTAATTGTTCAAGCAGCCAGGCTGGTTCGTTACCAGAATTTGACCTCTGTTCAGTTCTTCATTCTCCTTGTCCAGCTTTCAGCAGGGAGAGGTTCACTTCCAGCTATAGTTGTAACTCTCTGAGGGAGAATGTTCATCCTGCAAACTAAAGACACCCTCCCAGAAAACAAAAACAAAATCAAACACCTGGCTGGTCCAGGTAGGAGATGTATTTTCAGTGACAACAGGAGAGGTTTAGGAGGAGGAGATAGGATTGCTGCCTCCCAGTGGGGATTCAGATGTAATTTTTCATCTCTCCCCGCTACCCTCCGCCCCGGTGGCCTATAGCCAGAGCTGCTGGACCTGTACACGGTGAACCTGCACCGCATCGAGAAGGATGTGCAGAGGTGTGACCGCAACTACTGGTACTTCACTCCCGCCAACTTGGAGAAGCTGCGTAACATCATGTGCAGGTGGCTGGGGGCAGTGAGGGGATCTAGGGGATTGGGGGGGAAGGATGGGTGAAATGGGAGACATAGGGGGCCCACCTAGAAGTTATTTCAGCTTCTGAAGCTGGCATCGTACTCACCTGGAATCTTACTTAGCACACAGTGACAATTTAACAACAATAATATAGAACATGTATTAAGCACTTACTGTATACCAGCCACTGTCCTGAGGCCTATACTATCATCGCTCACTTATTCCTCAACCCTACGAGGTATTAACCCCTTTTATAGGTGACGATGTGGAGGCTCCACGAAGAGCCTCATTGCTGAGTGGGCTTCGGGCAGTGGCTGAGCAGAAACTCATAGCCACGCCTCTCTGGCTGTAGAATCTGTTCTTCTTCTGTTTTTCTTGAAGCCAAGATCTAAGACTGTTTATTACTGTTCACTAAAAAGATATTATTCCTGTAATCCCAGTGCTTTGGGAAGCTGACGTGGGAGGATCACTTGAGGCCACTTGAGTTCTTCACAGACTTCAAAAAAGTAGAGACTGGCCTGGCAACATAGTGAGACCCTGTCACTACAAAATAATTTTTTTTAACTTAACATTTAGCTGGACATAGTGGTATGCACTTGTAGTCCTAGATGCTTGGGAGGTGGAGGCAGGAGGGTAGCTTGAGCCCAGAGGTTAGAGGGTTGCAGTGAGCTATGATTGCATCATTGTACTCCAGCCTGGGTGACAGAGTGAGACCCCATCTCTTGTAAAGTAATAAAAATAATAAAAAATTATTATTGGTATTTCTTAAAATATGAAAGTAACCCATGCTTGTTAAAAATCTAAATCACTGGCCGGGCGCGGTGGCTCAAGCCTGTAATCCCAGCACTTTGGGAGGCGAGGGCGGGTGGATACGAGGTCCAGGAGACTCGAGACCCTCCCCTGTAACCACGGTGAAAACCCGTCTCTACTAAAAATACAAAAAAACTAGCCGGCACGGGTGGCGGCGCCTGTAGTCCCAGACTACTCGGAGTGGGGCGGTGAGAATGTCGGGGAACCCGGGGAGGCGGAGTTGCAGTGAGCCGAAATCGCCGCCACTGCACTCGCAGGCCTGCATATACGACTCCGTCTCAAAAAAAAAAAAAAAAAAATCTAAATCATTGACAACTCTAATCCCAGCACTTTGGGAGGCCAAGGCGGAAGAATCGCTTGAGGCCAAGAGTTTGAGACCAGTCTGGGCAACATAACAAGATCCCATCTCTACAAAAGTTTTAATAAATTAGGCAGGCATGATGGTGTGCACCTATAGTCATAGCTACTTTGGGAAGCTGAGGCAGCAGGATGGCTTGAACCTGGGAGGTTGAGGCAGCAATGAACTGTGATCGCACCACTGCACTCCAGTCTGGGCAACAGAATGACACCCTGTCTCAAAACAAAACAAAAACCTAAATCAAATAAATTAGAAATTTGTAAGATAGAAAGAGAAACTTCTCCCTTCATCTCTGCCCATCAGTGCCACTCACCCAGAATTAATGACTACTAACAATTTAGTAATATATAATTGATTATATATTGTATAACATAATATGAATGTACTTTTTTTTTTTAATGGAGATGGAATCTCGCTCTGTGGCCCAGGATGGAGTGCGGTGGTGAGATCTCAGCTCACTGCAACCTCTGCCTCCTGGGTTCAAGCGATTCTCCTACCTCAGCCTCCTGAGTAGCTGGGACTATAGGCGCAGGCTGCCAGACCCAGCTAATTTTTTGCACTGGAATAGAGATGGGGTTTCACCATGTTGCCCAGGCTGGTCTTGAACTCCTGAGCTCAGGCAATCCACTTGCCTTGGCCTCTCAAGTGCTAGGATTACAGGCACGAGCCATCGCACCCAGCCTGAATGTACATTTTCTAAAATGTTTTAAACTGTGATATAGTCTGATAAGTGTTACATTAAAATGAAAAACATGCTGGGAAGAAGTAAAAATGAACTGACTTCTCCCTGGTTAAGGCATAGGGAGAAATCACGGAAGACTTCACAGAAATGGTGATCTTTTGAGATGGATTTTGACAAAGTTAAGAAAACTAAAGAAACCATAGTCCAGACATGGCAGCTCACACGTGTAATCCCAGCACTTTGGGAGGTCAAGGCGGGCGGATCACCTGAGGTCAGGAGTTTGAGACCAGCCCGGCCAACATGGCGAAACCCTGTCTCTACTAAAAATATAAAAATTAGCCAGGCGTGGCAGCACGCGCCTGTAATCCCAGCTACTTGGGAGGCTGAGGCAGGGGAATCGCTTGAACCAGGGAAGTGGAGGTTGCAGTGAGCTGAGATTGTGCCATTGCACTCCAGTGTGGGCAACAAGAGTGAAACTCTGTCTTAAAAAAAAAAGGAAAGCTAATGAAACCATTTAACATAGAGGCTAAGATCATATATCCTTGAGTAAGGCCTCCTAGGTTCAAGTACTGCCTCTGCCACTTATTAGGTGTATGATTTGGGGCATGTCATTTACCTGTCTGTGCTTCAGTCCCCTCATCTGTGAAATGGGATAATGGTCCATGTTTCACATGACTATTTTGAAAATAGTGGGTTGAGGGACCAGGAGCGGTGGCTCACGCCTGTAATCCCAGCACTTTGGGAGGCCGAGACGGGCAGATCACGAGGTCAGGAGATCGAGACCATCCTGGCTAACACAGTGAAACCCCGTCTCTACTACAAATACAAAAAAAAAAAAAAAAAAAAAAAAAAAAAAAAAAAAAAAGCTGGGCGTGGGGACAGGCGCCTGTAGTCCCAGCTACTCGGGAGGCTGAGGCAGGAGAATGGCGTGAACCCTGGCGGCGGAGCTTGCAGTGAGCAGAGATCACGCTACTGCACTCCAGCCTGGGCAACAGAGCGAGACTCCATCTCAAAAAAAAAAAAAAAGAAAAGAAAAGAAAATAGTGGGTTGAGTATACAGTAAGTGCTCAGTAAATATAAGCTGTTACTAGTAAGGGACAGATTAGAATTCCTGACAAAGGGAGCTGTAGGGCAAAGATACAGAAACATAAATTTGTGATCTTTTTGTGCAAAGTGAATACGTCAATGTAGCTGGAGAGGAGGACAGTGTGGAAACGATGTTTGAGGCTGTGAAGATGCGTTGGGAGGAGGCCATTACTCCTTGTACCCCCAGTAAAGGAGTTTGGATAACATCCCATCAGACAGCAGGGTGCTTGTACAAGTTTTGAGCCTGAAGGGGCCTCCTGAGTTGGCCTTTAGGGAGGTCATTCTGGTAGCTGCACATAGGATGTTTAAAGAGAGACACTGGGAACAGAGATGCAGGCAGGAGGCTGAGGGAGAGGTCCAGGTGAGGGATTGGGGACCAAAGCGGGAGGAGCGGAAGTTGGAGTGGGTTGGAGAGGCAGGCCGTGGCTGCCATAATTGGCCCCTTGTGTCTCTTCTAGCTACATCTGGCAGCACATTGAGATCGGCTATGTCCAGGGCATGTGTGATCTTCTGGCTCCTCTGCTGGTCATTCTGGATGATGGTGAGTGTGTCTTTACTGCCCCAGGGCTGGGGGTGCATTTCCTTTCCACTGCATGGCAGAGGGGTTAATCTCACTTTGTGACTCTATGGAATGTGGCTCCAGCCAGGTGCTCCGAAGGCCTGTCTGGTGAACACATCAGTATCCTAGTGAAATAAAAAGTCCTTATATTCCATGGTGCCCAATACTCAACACCCAGATAGGCCTTTGCTAGCCACTGATTGTATGAATGTGAATGAGAACAAACAAACAAATAAAAATGAAAAACCCAGACAGTTTCACCGGTGAGTTCTATGAAACATTTAAAGAAGAATTAACACCAATTCTTCACGAGCTCTTCAAAAACGTAGAAAAGGAAGGAATGCTTCTTCACTCATTCAATAAAGCCAGACCTCGTATGAGGACTGGGTGTCTCACTGGCAACCAGATACCAGTAACAGACAAAGACATAACAAGAAAACTACAGACCAATATCCTTTATGAATACAAATGCAGAAATCCTCAACAAAATACCAATAAACTTAATTCACCAAGATATAAAAAAGATGATACACTATGACCAACTAGGGCTTATCTCCAGAATGCAAGGGTGGTTTGACATGCAAAAATCAATCAATTTAATTCACCACATTACTAAAATAAAGGGAAAAACCCACACAGTCATATCAATTGACACAGAAAAACACAAGAAAATCCAACACCTTTTCATAATAAAAACATTCAACAAACTAGGAATAGAAGGGAACTAAACACGATAGAGGGCATCTATGAAAACCTCACAAATATCGTCAGACTCAGTGGTGAAAATCTGAACACTTCCTCTCTAAGAGCAGGAACAGGACAAGTATGTCTACTTTTGCCACCATAGGTTCTAGCCAGGGCAATTAAGAAAGACAAAGAAATAAAAATATTTCAGATTGGAAAGAAAGTAAAACTATCTTTGTTCACAGATGTGATTTTGCATATAGAAGATCTTAAGGAATAAAAAAATTAGAACTGATAAACAAGTTTATCAAGTTTGCAGGATACAAGATCAATAAACAAAAGTCTCTTGTATTTCTATACACTTGAAATGAGCAATCCCAGGCCGGGTGCAGTGGCTCAAGCCTGTAATCCCAGCACTTTGGGAGGCCGAGACGGACAGATCACGAGGTCAGGAGATTGAGACCATCCTGGCTAACACGGTGAAACCCCGTCTCTACTAAAAAATACAAAAAACTAGCCGGGCGAGGTGGCGGGCGCCTGTAGTCCCAGCTACTCAGGAGGCTGAGGCAGGAGAATGGTGTAAACCCGGGAGGCAGAGCTTGCAGTGACCTGAGATCTGGCCACTGCACTCCAGCCTGGGACACAGAGCGAGATTCCATCTCCAAAAAAAAAAAAAAAAAAGAAATGAGCAATCCCAAAATGAAATTAGGAAAACAATTTTATTTGCAATAGCATCTAGAAGAATACAATACTGGCTGGGTGCAGTGGCTCATGCCTGTAATCTCAGCACTTTGGGAGGCCAAGGCAGGCGGATCACCCGAGGTCAGGAGTTAGAGACCATCCTGGCCAACGTGGTGAAACCCAGTCTCTACTAAACACACACACACACACACACACACACACACACACAAATAGCCAGGCGTGGTGGTGCATGCCTCTAATTCCAGTTACTTGGGAGGCTGAGGCAGGAGAATCGCTTGAACCTGGGAGGCAGAGGTTGCATTGGGCTGAGATTGCACCACTGCACTCCAGCCTGGGTGATAGAGTGAGACTCCGTCTAAAAAATAAAAAAATAAAAAATAAATAGTCTGGGCATGTTGACTCATGCCTGTAATCCCAGCACTTTGGGAGGCCAAGGTGGGTGGATCACCTGAGGTCTGGAGTTCGAGACCGGCATAGCCAGCATGGTGAAACCCCATCTCTACAAAAAATACAAAAATTAGCCAGATGTGGTGGCGGGCACCTGTAATCCCAGCTACTTGGGAGGTTTGGGCAGGAGAATCACTTGAACCCAGGAGGCGGAGGTTGCAGTGAACTGAGATTGTGCCATTATACTCCAGCCTGGGTGACAAGAGTGAAACTCCATGTCAAATAAATAAATGCATAAATAAAATACAATACTTATGAATAAACTTAACAGAAATGCAAGATTTGTATATTGAAAACTACAAGGCATTGTTGAAGTAAATTTTAAAAACCAAAATAAATGGAAAGATATCTCATGTTCATGGACTGGAAGACTTAGTGTCGTTAAGGTAGCAGTGTTCTCCAATGATCTGTAAAGTCAGTGCGATTTCTGTCAAAAATCCCAGCTGCCTTTTTTTTTTGTTTTTTGTTTTTTGTTTTTTCAAAAATTGACAAGCTGACCCTAAAATTGGAAATTCAAGGGATTTAGAATAGCCAAAACAATTTTTTGTTTGTTTGTTTTTTTGTTGTTTGTTTTTTTTTTTGAGACGGAGTCTTGCTTAGTCACCCAGGCTGGAGTGCAGTGGCACGATCTCGGCTCACTGCAAGCTCCGCCTTCTGGATTCACGCCATTCTCCTGCCTCAGCCTCCCAAGTAGCTGGGACTATAGGCGCCCGCCGCCACGCCCAGCTAATTTGCATTTTTAGTAGAGACAGGGTTTCACCGTGTTAGCCAGGATGGTCTCGATCTCCTGACCTTGTGATCCACCCACCTCGGCCTCCCAAAGTGCTGGGATTACAGGCGTGAGCCACTGCGCCCGGCAGCCAAAACAATTTTTAAAAGGAGATGTTGCAGGACTCATAGTACCTGATTTCAAAACCTACTACAAAGGTCTTAAAATAGTGGTATTTCTATAAGGATCAACATGTAGATCAATGGAATAGAATTGAGAGTCCAGAAGTAAGCCCTTACATTGATGGTCAATTGATTTTGACAGAGGTACTAAGAAAATTCAACTCAGTGAGGAAAAACAGTCTTCTCAACATATAGTGCAAGAACTACTGGACATGCATATGCAAACAATTGAAGTGGAACCCTTATCTCACACCACATACAACAAACTAACTCAAAATGGATCATAGACCTAAATACAAGAACTAAAACTATAAAACTTAAAAACAGGAGTAAATCTTTGTCACCTTAGGCTAGGGAATGTTTTTTTAGATATGACACCAAAACATAAAGAAAAGTAGGCAAATTAGACTTCATCGAAATTAAAAACTTTTGTACTTCAAAGAACACCATCAAGAAAGTGAAAAGAACCCAAAGACTAGAAGAAAATATTTGCAAGTCGTATGTGTGATAAGGGACTTGTAGCTAAAATATATAAAAAACTCTTACAATTCAACAATAAAAAGACAACCTGATTAAAGTGGCTGAAGGATTTGAATAGACATTTCTCAATAGAATTGAAGATATGCATATGGCCAATAAGCAAGTTAAAGGATGCTCTACATCAAGGGTCCCCAAGCCCTATGCCATAGACAGGAACCTTGCCACACAGCAGGAGGTGAGCAGTAGGCTAGTGAGCATTACAACCTGAGCTCCACCTCCCACCTCCTGTCAGATCAGCAGTGGCATTAGATTCTCCTAGGAGTGCGAACCCTGTTGTGAATTGTGCATATGAGGGGTCTAGGTTGTGCACTCCTTCTGAGAATCTAATGCCTGATGATCTGAGGTGGAACAGTTTCATCCAGAAACTATACCCCCCACTCCACTCCATGTCCATGGAAAAATTGTCTTCCAGGAAACTGGTGTCTGGTGACAAAAAGGTTGAGCACTGCTGTTCTACATCATTAGTCATTAGGAAAATGGAAATAAAAACCACAGTGAGATACCACTTCATATACACTGGGATGGCTGGAATCACAACAATAGAAAATCATGTGTTGATAAGAATATGAAGAAATTGGAAGCTTCATACATTGCTGGTGGAATTGCAAAATGGTTTGGCCACTTTATTTATTTATTTATTTATTTATTTATTTATTTATTTATTTATTATTTTGAGATGGAGTCTCATCCTGTCGCCCAGGCTGGAGTGCAGTGGCGCAATCTCAGCTCACTGCAACCTCTGCCTCCTGGGTTCAAGTGATTCTCCTGCCTCAGCCTCCCAAGTAGCTGAGATTACAGGCACCCACCACCACATCTGGCTAATTTTTGTATTTTTAGTAAAGATGGGGTTTCACCATGCTGGCTATGCAGGTCTCGAACTCCAGACCTCAGGTGATCCGCCCATCTTGGCCTCCCAAAGTGCTGGGATTACAGGCATGAGCCAGCATGCCTGGCCAGTTTGGCCACTTTAAAAAACAGTCTGGCAGTTTCTCATAGTAATGAACATAGAGTTATCATATGACCCAGCAATTTCATCCATAGATATATGCCTAAGAGAATTGAAAATATATGTTCATGCAAATACCTGTACATATATGTTCATGATAGCATTATTCATAATACTCAAAAAAGTGGAAATAGTCCCAATGTCCATCAAATGATGAATGCATAAACAAAATGTGGTATATCCATACAATGGAATATTATTTGGCAAAAAAAAGAATGATGTTCTGATCCAAACTACAATGTGGATGAACCTTGAAAACATGCTAAGTGAAAGAAGCCAGACACAAAATATCATAAATGGTATGATTCCATTTATATGAAATGTCCAGAGTAGACAAATCCATAGAGACAGAAAGACTAGTCATTGACAGGGACTTGGGGGAGAGAGAAATGTGAAGTTGCTGCTTCATTGATACAGGGATTTTGGGGTTGCGGGGGTGAAGAAATGTTCTGGAACTAATAGTGGTGATTGCACAACATTGTGAATGTACTAAAACCACTAAATGGTACATTTAAAGGGTGAATTTTATATGAGAATCTCAATAAGCCTGTTAAAAAATGGGATTGGGTGCAATGGCTCACACCTGTAATCCTAGCACTTTGGGAGGCCGAGGCAGGAGGATTGCTTGAGATCAGGAGTTCAAGACAAGCCTGAGCAACATAGTGAGACTCCATCTCTACAAAAATAATTAAAAATTAGCCGGGCATGGTGGTGCACACCTGTAGTCCCAGCTACTCAGGAGGCTAAGGCAGGAGGATTGCTTGAGATCAGGAGTTTGAGACCAGCCTGAGCAACATAGTGAGACTCCATCTCTACACAAAAATTTAAAAATTTGCCGGGCATGGTCATGCATACCTGTAGTCCCAGCTACTCAGAAGGCTAAGACAAGAGGATTGCTTGAGCCAAGAAGTCGGAGGTTGTGGTGAGCTGTGATCGTGCTACTGAATTCCAAGCCCCTGGGCTAAATATATAAACATTTATGTCTAAAATACAACAACTAGGTCCAGGCCCAGTGGCTGAAGCCTGTAATTGCATACACTTTGGGAGACTGAGGCAGGTGGATCACTTGAAGTCAGGAGTTCAAAACCAGCCTGGCCAACATGGTGAAAAATTTCTACTAAAAATACAAAAGTTAGCCTGGCACTGTGGCGGGCACTTGTAATTCCAGCTACACGGGAGGCTGTGGCAGAAGAAGCACTTGAACTTGGGAGACACAGGTTGCGGTGAGCCAAGATCGTGCCACTGCACTCCAGCCTTGGTGACAGAGCGAGACTCCATCTCAAAATAAATAAAATAAAATAAAACAGGCCAGGCATAGTAGCTCATGCCTGTAACCTCAGCACTTTGGGAGGCCGAGGTGGGCAGATTGTGACTAGCCTGGGCAACATGGTGAAACCGTGTCTCTACAAAAAATAGAAAAATTAGCCAGGTGTGTTGGCACACACCTGTGTTCCCAGCTACTTGGGAGCCTGAGGCAGGAGGATCACTTGAGGCTGCCAAGGTCGAGATGCAGTGAGCCGTGATTGTGCCACTGCTCTCCAACCTGGGTGACAGAATGAGACCTTATCTCAAAAATAAATAAATACAGCCGGGCGTGGTGGCTCAAGCCTATAATCCCAGCACTTTGGGAGGCCAAGACGGGCAGATCACGAGGTCAGGAGATGGAGACCATCCTGGCTAACACGGTGAAACCCCATCTCTACTAAAAAATACAAAAAACTAGCCGGCCGAGGTGGCGGGCGCCTATAGTCCCAGCTACTCGGGAGGCTGAGGCAGGAGAATGGCGTGAACCCGGGAGGCAGAGCTTGTAGTGAGCTGAGATCCGGCCACTGCACTCCAGCCTGGGCAACAGAGCGAGACTCCGTCTCAAAAAAAATACATGCATACATACATACATACATAATAAATGGGGAGCATAATTCTACACTCTTTTTTTTTTTTTTTTTTTGACACATTTCACTCTTGTTGCCCAGGCTGGAGTGCAATAGTGCGATCTCAGCTCACAGCAACCTCCGCCTCCAAGGTTAAGGCAATTCTCCTGCCTCAGCCTCCCGAGTAGCTGGGATTACAGGCACCCGCCATCATGCCTGGCTAATTTTTGTAATTTTAGTAGAGACAGGGTTACACCATGTTGTTCAGGCTGGTCTTGAACTCCTGACTTTAGGTGATCCACCTGCCTTGGCCTCCCAAAGTGCTGGGATTACAGACGTGAGCCACCACACCCAGCCAACTACCTACTCTTTAGACACGGACTGCACATAGTGACTTGTTTCCAAAAAGTGCAGTATGGAAGGCAGTGACGGGATGAGAAAGAAACTACAGCAGAGAAACCTGACAAACACGACCTCAGCCAGGTGACCATGGCCAACATCAGCAGTCATAAATCATGCTGATAGTATATGCCCTTATGATGTGATTAAAATGGCCCTTTACCTCTGTGGTTTTCCTCTCGATAACCCATAACCCAGTCTTACCATGAGAAAGGCATCAGATAAATTCCATTGCTAGTAGTGCAGCATCCTACAAAAATACCGACCACTACACCTCAAAACTATCAAGGTCGCTGGGCACAGTGGCTCATGCCTGTAATCCCAGCACTTCGGGAGGCCAAGGCGGGTGGATCACGAGGTCAGGAGATTGAGACCATCCTGGCTAACTCGGTGAAACCCCGTCTTTACTAAAAATACAAAAAAAATTAGCCGAGTGTGGTGGTGGGCACCTATAGTCCTAGGAGGCTGAGGCAGGGAAATGGAGTGAACCCAGAAGGTGGAGCTTGCAGTGAGCCAAGATTGTGCCACTGCACTCCAGCCTGGGCGACAGAGCAAGACTCCATTTCAAAAAAAAAAAACAAAAAACTATCAAGGTAATCAAAAACAAGAAAAGCCTGAGAAACTGTCACAACTAAGAGGAGCTTAAGGGAACATGACCAATCGATGTAATCTGCTGTTCTGGATGACAGCTTGGAACAGAAAAATGACATTCAGTACACACTAAGAAAATCTGAATACAGTATGGACTTTAGTTCATAATGTGTCCGTATTGGTTCAACAAATGTATCATGCTGATGTCCAGATACTAATAATAGAGGAAACCGTGTGTGGGGTATATGAGAAGTCTTTACTGCCTTTGCAGTTTTTCTGTAAATGTAAACTTTTCTAAAATATGAAGCCTTTTGTCCGGGCGCGGTGGCTCACACCTGTAATCCCAGCACTTTGGGAGGCCAAGGCAGGCGGATCACGAGATCAGGAGATCGAGACCATCCTTGCTAACATGGTGAAACCGCATCTCTACTAAAAAATACAAAAAACTAGCCAGGCATGGTGGGGGGCGCCTGTTGTCCCAGCTACTTGGGAGGCTGAGGCAGGAAAATGGCGTGAACGCGGGAGACGGAGCTTGAAGTGAGCCGAGATGGCGCCACTGTACTCCAGCCTGGGCGACAGAGTGAGACACTGTCTCAAAAATAAAATAAAATAAAAATAAAGCCTTTTAGGCCGGACACGTTGACTCACGCCTGTAATCCCAGCACTTTGGGAGGCTGAGGTGGGCGGATCACGAGGTCAGGAGATCGAGACCATGGTGAAACCCCCCTGAATAACATGTGAAACCCCATCTCTACTAAAAATACACAAAAGGTCCACCCCCAACATTGAAGGTCATATTTCAACATGAGATTTGGAGAGGACAAACATCCAAACCATATCACTTGGGCAACGGGGCAGCTGACTGTTCTGTGCTGCTTTCTCAGAGGCGCTTGCCTTCAGCTGCTTCACAGAGCTCATGAAGAGGATGAACCAGAACTTCCCCCACGGAGGCGCCATGGACACGCACTTTGCAAACATGAGGTCGTTGATCCAGGTATGACTCCGCGTCCAGTCCTGCTTTGGACTTTTTTGGGAAACAGTAAGTAAAGCTTAGTGGCTCCAGACTGAGCTATTTAGAGCCCACCTGGATTGGAATCCTATTTCTGCTGTACAAACTCGGCATATGCTCTTATCTCTCTGGGCCTCAGTTTTCTCATCTGTGAAATAGGTTTTCTCATTTTTATGAGTCCCAATAAGTTATTAGAATTATCATGGAAATGAAATAAACTAATGATGTTATAGTGCTCAGCACAGTGCCTGAGTGCCTCTCAGAGCATAGTCCATGGGCTGGCAACATCAGCCTCACTGGCAACTTGTTAGAAGTGCAAAAGTGGGCAACTTGTTAGAAGTGGGCACCTTTCCTCCACCAAATAAAACTCTCTGAGTTGGGCCCAGGAGTCTGTGCCATATGAAGTTCTCCAGGTAATTCTGGTGCAAGCTCAAGTTTGAGAAGTATTGTAATAAATGCTAGCTCTTCAGCATTCATAGCGATTAGTATATCTACTCCCCAGAGGAGTTAAGACACTCAACCCTTTGAGTAGAAGGAATGCAAATGTCTTAACTTGAGTAAATGGTAGGGATGCTTTGTTATCTACACACTGGCAGTGGAGCTACAGTTAGCTCTGATTTCTTCTTTAGTGGAACTTTAAAATACTAGAAAATATTTTGGACATAAGGAAGGTAAAAGAGTAATATAACGAACACCCATGTTTCCACCCCCACCTCCCCAAGAAATAAAATATTAACCATAGGCTGGGCATGGTAGCTCACGCCTGTAATCCCAGCACTTTGGGAGGCCAAGGCAGGCGGATCACTTGAGGCCAGGAGTTTGAAACCAGCCTGGCCAACATGGTGAAACCCCATCTCTAACTAAAAATACAAAAATTAGCCAGGCGTGGTGGCACACACCTGTAATCCCAGCTACTCAGGAGGCTGAGGCAGGAGAATCTCTTAAACCCGGTAGGTGGCGATTGCAGTGGGCTGAGATCGCACCGTTGTACTCCAGCCTGGGTGACAGAGCAAGACTCTGTCCCAAAAAAAAGTTAACCATAGATTTTTCATTATTCGTGTACCCCTTCTTGATGGCATTTCCCCACCACTCCTGTCCTCCCAGTGGTAAGCACTTTGCAGATTCCTGTGTTCACCATTATAATGTACTTTTTAAAATTCTATTACAATATATGCATATATTCCTAAACATCATATAACTCTGTTTCTTTACTCCCTACTTTACATAAATAGTTTTAAATGGTATGAACTCTTGTGCAGTTTGTTTTTATACTCAGCAACAAGTTTGAGAGGCTCATCAACAAGGGGGCAGTTGATTACTCTTTCCCGGAAGTACAGTCTTCTGCGTTAGGAGCACAGCGCATTCTATCACATTTGATTTGGATCCATTTTCCTGTTGGTGGTCATTTAGGTTGTTTTTATTTGGTTTGGTTTTGCTTTTGCTTGGGGAACTTGGGGTTTTGCTTTTGGCCTTCATAAACAATGCTGCATTGAAATTCTTGTGTGCATCCCTGCTGCATGCATGCAACAGCTTTGCTTGGGCATCTTCTCAGAATGGAATTGCTGGGGCAGAGAGAATGCACGTCCTCAGTTTTATCAGGCATGACCGAATCACTCTCAAAGTGATTGTACCAGTTTCTTAATGTTCCAGGGCAGTATGGTAAGGGTTTCAACACACCATCCTCACGTGATATTGTCACACTTACATATTTTTGTCAATCTCTTGGATATGATTCGAGCATCCCATTGTGTTTTTTAATTTTTTTTATTTTTAATTTTTGTGGGTACGTAATAGGCATATATATATATGTGGAGTACATGAGTTGTTTTGAGACAGGAATGCAATGTGAAATAAGCACATCATGGAAAATAGAGTATCCGGTCCCTCAAGCATTGATATCCTTTGTGTTCCAAACAATCCAATTATATGCTTTTGGTTATTTTAAAATGTACAGTGAAGTTATTGTTGACCATAGTTACCCTGCTGTGCTCAAATAGTATGTCTTCTTCATTCAGTTTTTTTCATTGTGATTTTATTTTATTTGCGTTGTCTTGATTGACAGTGAAATTGAATATCTTCTCTTTTTTTTATTTTTTATTTTTGGTTCATTTGGATTGTGAAGTGCCTGTTCATATGCTTTGCCTATTTTCTTTTTCTTTTCTTTTTTTTTTTTTTGAGACAGAGTCTCTCTCTGTGGTCCAGGCTGGAGGGCAGTGGTCTTGGCTTACTGCAAGCTCCGCCTCCCAGGCTCACGCCATTCTCCTGTCTCAGCTTCCTGAGTAGCTGGGACTACAGGCTCCTGCCACCATGCCTGGCTAATTTTTTGTACTTTTTTCTTTTTAGTAGAGACAGTGTTTCACCGTGTTGGCCAGGATGGTCTCAATCTCCTGACCTCGTGATCCACCCACCTCGGCCTCCCAAAGTGCTGGGATTACAGGCGTGAGCCACCACACCTGGCCAACTTTGCCCATTTTCTATGTACATTTTTTCCATAGAGTCATTTTGTACATACTTTTCTTTCTGTACATTATTTTTCAAACAAGGTTTTTTTTTCCCCACTGACTAGCGTATCCAATAGCTGGAGGTATTCTTCCACCACCTGTTTTTTTTATAACATTTTGTTAAAATATAATTTAGATACGTAAAATTTACCCTTTTGAAGTGTACGATTCAGTCAGTGGCTTTTCATTTATTCACAGAGTTATGCGATCATCACCAGTTTCAGAACATTTTCATTACCCTAGAAAGAAACTCTTCATTAACAGCCACTCCCCATCCCCTCCGTCTCCCCAGCCCCTGAAAACCAAGGAGCTGCTTTCTGTTTCCATGGATTTGCCTTTTCTAAACATTTCATATAAATGGAATCATACAATATGTGGCCTTTTGTGACTGGCTTCTTTTACCTAGCATAATGATGTCGAGGTTTGTGTATGTATGATGCATTGTAGCATGTATCAAAACTTAGTTCGAGGCCAGGTGCAGTGGCTCATGCCTGTAATCCCAGGACTTTGGGAGGCCAAGGCAGGTGGAATCACCTGAGGTCAGGAGTTCAAGACCAGCCTGACCAACATGCTGAAACTCCCATCTCTACTAAAAATAACAGAAATTAGCCAGGCGTGGTGGTAGGTGCCTGTAATCCCAGCTACTTGGGAGGCTGAGGCATGAGAATCACTTGAACCTGGGAGGTGGAGGTTGCAGTGAGCTGAAATCATGCCACTGCACTCCAGCCTGGGCAATAGAGCAAGACTCAGTCTCAAAAAAATAGAAACAAAACTTAGTTTGTTTTTATTACCAGATAATATTAAAATAGATGGTATGGATATGCTACTTATATTTATCCATTCATGTCTTGATGGACATTTGAGTTGTTTCCCAGTTGTTGGCTATTGTGAATAACACTATTACACACATTCATTCATGTACAGATTTTTATGTGGATATGTTTTTGTTTTCATTTTGTTTTTTTAGACGGGGTCTCACTCTGTTACCCAGGCTGGAGTCCAGTGGTGTAATCATAGTTCATTGCAGCCTTGAACTGGGCTCAAGTGATCCTCCCACTTTAGCATCCTGAGTAGCTGGGACTACATGCCCAGGACACCATGCCAGGCTAATAATAAATTCTTTTCTTTCTTTCCTTTTTTTTTTTTTAAGAGACAGGGTCTTGCTATGTTACCCAGGCTGGTGTCAAACTCCTGGCTTCAAGTGATTCTCTTGCCTTGGCCTCCCAAAGTGCTGAGCCACCACACCTGACCGATCGATGTTTTCATTCTTCTTGGGGATAAACCTAAGAGTGGAATTGCTGCATCATATGGAAATTCTGTGTTTAGGTTTTTGAGGAACTACCAAACTGTTTTCCACAGCAGACACACCATTTTACATTCTCAGGAACAGTGTAGAGGGGGTTCCAGTTTCTCTGCATCCTTGCCAACACTTGTTATTGTCTGTCATTTTTCACTATCCTAGTGAATGTGAATTGGTATCTTGTGGTTTTGAATTGCATTTTCCTAAGGATTAAGGATGCTGAGCATCTTTCATGTGCCTCTTGACTATTTGTGAATTTCCTTTGGAGAAACGTCTATTCAGATCCTTTCCTTTTTTTTTTTTTTTTTTTTTTTTTTGAGATGGAATCTCGCTCTGTCGCCCAGGCTGGAGTGCAGTGGCCAGATCCTAGCTCACTGCAAGCTCCACCTCCCGGGTTTATGCCATTGTGCTGCCTCAGCCTCCCGAGTAGCTGGGACTACAGGCGCCAGCCACCTTGCCCAGCTAGTTTTTTGTATTTTTTAGTGGAGATGGCGTTTCACCATGTTAGCCAGGATGGTCTCGATCTCCTGACCTCATGATCCGCCTGTCTCGGCCTCCCAGAGTGCTGGGATTACAGGCTTGAGCCACCGCGGCCTGGCCCCTTTCCCATTTTTTAAACTAAACCTGGCTGTTAAGGGCTATATGGTGTCTGGTGTGTGGATATACCACCATTTATTCAGCTGTCTCCTCTGCTCCAGCCTTTTCCCAAGAAGCTGATGCTGCCTTTCCTTCCTTGACAGATCCTGGACTCGGAACTGTTTGAGCTGATGCATCAGAATGGGGACTATACTCACTTCTACTTCTGCTACCGCTGGTTCCTGCTGGATTTCAAGCGAGGTACAGACTTTAAACGGGGGACCTGTGTCCAGAACTCTTTGTAGCAGAAATTTCAGGGGAAACGATCCTGTGGAGGTGAGGTTGAAGGCTTGGCAGCAGAGGCAGCAGGGGAGAGAAGCACACGTTTATGGAGTTGGGACTATCGTTTTACCTGCCTTATCTTGCATTGACAGTCCGCAGTAGGCGCTGTTAAGATCTTCATCTTGGCCGGGCGCGGTGGCTCAAGCCTGTAATCCCAGCACTTTGGGAGGCCGAGGCGGGTGGATCACGAGGTCAGGAGATCGAAACAATCCTGGCTAACATGGTGAAACTCCGTCTCTACTAAAAAAATACAAAAAAAAAACGCCGGGCGCGGTGGCTCACGCCTGTAATCCCAGAACTTTGGGAGGCCGAGGCGGGCGGATCACAAGGTCAGGAGATCGAGACCACAGTGAAACCCTGTCTCTACTAAAAATACAAAAAATTAGCCGGGCGTGGTGGCCGGCGCCTGTAGTCCCAGCTACTGGGGAGGCTGAGGCAGGAGAATGGTGTGAACCCAGGAGGCGGAGCTTGCAGTGAGCCGAGATCGCACCACTGCACTCCAACCTGGGCGACAGAACGAGGCTCCGTCAAAAAAAAAAAAAAAAA
>NW_016830474.1:129723-133818 GCF_001698545.2 Rhinopithecus bieti
AAAAAAAAAAAAAAAAAACTAGCCGGGCGCGGTGGCGGGCGCCTGTAGTCCCAGCTACTTGGGAGGCTGAGGCGGGAGAATGGCGTGAACCGGAAAGGCGGAGCTAGCAGTGAGCGGAGATCGCGCCACCGCACTCCAGCCTGGGCGACACAGTGAGACTCCGTGTCAAAAAAAAAAAAAAAAAAAGATCTTCATCTTACCAATCAATGAGGAAACCGAGGCTGAGAAGGATTAAATTCAGAGCTAGGGAGAGAGAACTTCAGGGCTGGGGTGAGTACAGCCAGGATTTGAACCCACCTCTTTCATTCTGCTGTGCTGCTTTTCAGAGCCCAAGAACTCTAAAGCCCATGAGGCAGGGGCTATTTCATGCATATTCCAACATGACATAAAAGTGTCGTATAACACAGTACTTTGTTGCTATTGTATAGATATGGGATGATGTTAATAATTATAATAATATCTGACATGGGCCGGGTGCAGTGGCTCACGCCTGTAATCCCAGTACTTTAGGAGGCCGAGGAGGTCAGATCACGAGGTCAGGAGATCGAGACCTAACATGGTGAAACCTTGTCTCTACTAAAAATACAAAAAATTAGCTGGGCGTGGTGGTACACGCCTATAGGCCCAGCTACTCAGGAGGCTGAGGCAGGAGAATTGCTTGATCCTGGGAGGCGGAGGTTGCAGTGAGCTGAGATCACACCACTGCACTCTAGCCTGGGTGACAGAGCAAGACTCCATCTCAAAAAAAAAAAAAAATCGGACATGTATGGAGTGTTTCAGTGCCACGCACTGTGCTAAGTCATTTATGTGTATTATCTCTTTAGCCTTTTTCTATTATCAGCTTCACCCCCCTTCAGATGAGGAAAGAGACAGGCTCATGGAGAAGTAACTATCCCAGGCTCCCCTTGCCAGCAAATGATGGAGGAAGGATTCACACCAAGTTTATCAGACATAGGAAGGCTTGCTTTTTTTTTTTTTTGAGATGGAGTCTTAATTCTTTTTGCCCAGGCTGGAGTGCAATGGCATGATCTCTGCTCACTGAAACCTCCGCCTCCCAGCTTCAAGCGATTCTTCTGCCTCATCCTTCTGAGTAGCTGGGATTACAGGCACCTGCTTCCACACCTAGCTAATTTTTTTGTATTTGTAGTAGAGGCAGGGTTTCACCATATTTGGCCAGGCTGGTCTCAAACTCCTGACCTCAGGTGATCCACCCGCCTCAGTCTCCCAAAATGATGTTGGGATTATAGGTGTGAGCCACCACACCCGGCCTTTTTTTTTTTTTTTTTTTTAGACGAAGTCTGGTTCTATCGCCCAGGCTGGAGTGCAGTGGCGCGATCTCAGCTTACTGCAATCTCCACCTCCTGGGTTCAAGCAATTCTCTGCCTCAGCCTCCTGAGTAACTGGGATTACAGGCGCCCGCCACCACGCCTGGCTAGTTTTTTTTTGTATTTTTTGTAGAGATAGGGGTTTCACCATGTTGGCCAGGCTGGTCTTAAACTCCTTACCTCGTGATCTACCCGCCTCAGCCTCCCAAAGTGCTGGAACTGCAGTCATGAGCCACCGTGCCCAGCCAAAGGCTTACTTTTAACCATTGCTCTATTCTACCTCTTCACTAGACTCAGAGGCCACAGCCGGCTCTGCTTGTGTGTGGGGGGAAAGGAGAGAGGCCTCCATGGGTGCTGATGGAGATGTGGGTGCAGGGATAGCAGGTGTTGCTGGTCGAGGGGCAGGGCAAGGACAGATCCGTGTAATTCAAACCCGCACATGCCTGGTTCCTCCACTTACAGGATGTCAGAGCTGGAAGGAACTTAGAACTTACCTGGTTTACACAGCCCATCCTACAGATGGGGAAACTGAGGTTTCTGGTGGTCAAATGACAGAGTCCTCTCCTGTCTTCTGAGTTCTATCCACTGCACCAGGGCAGAGGCATAAGGCAAAACTTGCCCGGGATTTTCCCAGCTTTGGGGATTTCCCAAGGGAAGGCAACATTGTGACCCCTGTCACCAATTCTCTCCCCATGTGTGTTGGTGTCTTGGCAGAACTCGTCTATGATGACGTCTTCTTGGTCTGGGAGACCATCTGGGCAGCCAAACATGTCTCCTCGGCGCACTACGTCTTGTTCATTGCGCTGGCTCTGGTGGAAGTCTACCGCGACATCATTTTGGAGAACAACATGGATTTCACAGACATCATCAAATTCTTCAATGGTACCCATATGATTGGGGCCTCATGAGAGGGGTGCAGGCTTCTGGAGGCCGCTTCTGGGGATCTCAGGAGGAATGAAGATGGACTGAGATGGATGCATGGTGAAGGGGATAAAGAGGGCTCTGCACACTTCTTATGGCTATTTCCAAAAGGACAAGTTCACATCTTGTAATGCTGAGGGTGCATTTTTCTCAGGGATCTGGCAAAGGGACTACGGGTATTGAAATCAGCTCAGGGGCAAAGCCTGGTTCTACCACTGACCAGCTGTGCCCATGGTCAAGTCACTTCCCCTCTCTCTAAACATCTACTTCCTCATCTGTGAAATGGGCTAGCAGTGGTCTGCTTTGGTTGATGTGTGTAGCAAAAGCAGGCCCAGGGCAGCAATTTAAGTAACACGAAAAAGACACAGCCTTTGAAATCAGACAGGTGTGAATTCTGATCCCGGCTCCTGGGAGCTGTGTGACCTTGTCCAAGTGACTTCACGTCTCTAGGCCTTGGATTCTTCAGGGGTAAATTGGTACTAACACTCCCTCCCTCACAGGGAGGTCCAGAGGATTACAGGAGAAAACATGGTTAAATCCCAGCACGTGGTACCTGGAGGGAACCCAATAAATGAAAGCTATTGCCACTGTTATCACTATTAAAAAATTTTTTTAATGAAAAAGTTCTGGAAAAAACGAAGAAAAAAGCCAACTGTGACCTCACTTTTAAAACATTATTAGGGTTCTTAATTTAAGTAAACTTTTGGGGGGGAATACTTTTGCATTTTAGTTGTCTGCTAAAATTGTAGATTGAGAACTGTTTTAGATTTAGATGCACAGAAAATGCATGATACCTTGGCCTAGCTTTGCCTACTGTTAGCATTTACATGACCCTGGTACATTTGCCAAAACTAAGAAATTATCATTGGCACATTACCATCTACTAAACTACAGGCTTTATTTGGATTTCACCTGTTTTTTCACCAGTATCCTTTTTCTCTTCTAGGGTCTAATCCAGGAAACCACAGTCATGTTTATTTTTATGTTTTTACAATTTCAGAATCCAGTTGTATATATCTTTTTTCACTTAATATTTCAAACATTGTCTTTCATATATTCTTTTTTTTTTTTTTTGAGATGGAGTCTTGCTCTGTTACCAACACTGGAGTGAAGTGGTACAACCTCAGCTCACTGCAACCTCTGCCTCCCAGGTTCAAGCGATTCTCCCACCTCAGCCTCCTGAGTACCTGGGACTACAGATGTGTGCCACCACACCCGGCCAGTTTTTGTATTTTTAGTAGAGACAGGGTTTTGCCATGTTGGCCAGGGTGGTCTAGAACTCCTGACCTCAGGCGATCCGCCTGTCTTGGCCTCCCAAAGTGCTGGGATTACAGGTGTGAGCCACTGTGCCCAGACAGTCATTTTTTTAAACTACAAAATATATCTCAAGTGACTGTTCCATAACTTACTGAACCATTTCTTATCATTAGCATGTAGGTTTATTTTCAGTTTGAAGGTGTGATTGAGAGTCCAAAGCAATTCATCTGTTAGCATACAGATTCCTCAATTTTCTCAATTCATGCACTGCTAGTGTCTCTGTAAAATTATAACAGCACCTCAGGCCAAAAGTTTCATTTAGTAAGTAGTTAGGTCCAAACCACTTCATAAATATTTATATCCTAACAACTTAGAAGCCGTTAAAAAAATAACACATACATTATATCTTTTTTTTTTTTGAGACGAAGTCTCGCTCTGTCACCCAGGCTGGAGTGCAGTGGCCAGAGCTCAGCTCACTGCAAGCTCCGCCTCCTGGGTTTAAGCCATTCTCTCGCCTCAGCCTCCCAAGCAGCTGGGACTACAGGCGCCCGCCACGTTGCCGGGCTAGTTTTTTGTATTTTTTAGTAGAGAC
>NW_016830474.1:137259-155440 GCF_001698545.2 Rhinopithecus bieti
GCTGGAATGGCACAATCTTGGCTCACTGCAACCTCCACCTCCCGGGTTCAAGTGATTCTCCTGCCTCAGCCTCCTGAGTAGCTGGGATTACAGGCATGCACAACCACAGCCAGCAAATTTTATATTTTTTTTTAGTAGAGACGGGGTTTCTCCATGTTGGTCAGGCTGATCTCAGACTCCCAACCTCAGGTGATCCGCCCACCTCAGCCTCCCAAAGTGCCGGGATTATAGGTGTGAACAACCGTGCCCAGCCAATAATACATACATATCTAAAGAAAATAACATTTTTACTTCATTCCTAAATAAGCACAATTGCTAATGGGGTGTGTGCACCTGTTGGGCTTTGCACACCTTCTCAAGCCTTGGAATCAGATTGGACACCACCTCTTTCATTTTCTGTTCCATATTGATTTTCACATGGCACTTACTTTCTTTTTTTTTCTTTTTTTGAGATGGAGTCTCGCTCTGTCACCCAGGCTGTAGTGCGATCTCGGCTCACTGCAAGCTCCACCTCCCGGGTTCACGCCATTCTCCTGCCTCAGCCTCCCGAGTAGCTGGGACTACAGGCGCCCGCCATCACGCCTGGCTAATTTTTTGTATTTTTAGTAGAGACGGGGTTTCACCGTGTTAGCCAGGACGGTCTCGATCTCCTGGCCTCGTCATCTGCCCTCCTCGGCCTCCCAAAGTGCTGGGATACAGGCGTGAGTCACTGCGCCCGGCCCATGGCACTTACTTTCTATTTCAGCAGCTGCTGAAAACCTAGTTTTGCAAAGACAGTCATTGATGGGATGCTGGGTATGGTGGCTTATGCCTGTAAGCACTTTGGGAGGCCAAGGTGGGTGGATTACTTGAGGCTAGGAGTTCCAGACCAGCCTGGCCAATGTGGCAAAACTCTGTCTCTAATAAAAATACAAAAATTAGCCCAGCATGGTGGTGCACACCTGTAATCCCAGCTACTCAGGAGGCTGGGATTACAGGAGGCATGAGAATCACTTGAGGTTGGGAGGCAGAGGTTCTAGTGAGCTGAGATCACACCACACTGCACTCTACCCTGGGCGACAGAGTGAGACCTTGTCTCAAAAGAAAAAAAGGAAGTTATTGATGAGAGTGTAGTGAAATTCATGAACTCACTCCAGCTAACAGTTGACGTGGTGCTCAACTTAGATGAAATATTGCCACGCTTCCCTCGAAATATCCAAATACTCCACAGTGTCCCTGTAAGTTCACTGTAACATGCTGGGGTAACTTGGTACCCAGTTTGGGAACCATGTCTTAGTTTCAGTGTTGTTTTGTTTCTTCTTTTCTTTCTACTAAATGGTTTATTTATGATAAATGTCTAAGTTTAGGATTATTTGGTCTGGAAGTCTGACCACATTGTATGGCTCTTGATAAAATTATTTTTTCTTTGCTTTTTTTGTCCCTTTCTCCTCTTCCCTCTCCATCTTTCCTCCCTCTGTTACTTCCTCCTTCTCATATCTTTCAGCATCTACTGTGTGCCCAGCGCTGCTTTCAGTCATTCTGTGTATAGGAGAGGAGTGGAAGGACTTCAACTTTTCATTTTTATTATTATTATTTTTTGAGATGGAGTTTTGCTCTTGTGGCCCAGGCTGGAGTGCAGTGGTGCAATCTTGGCTCATCACAAGCTCTGCCTCTCAGGTTCAAGCAATTCTTCTGCCTCAGTCTCCTGAGTAGCTGGGATTACAGGCATGCGCCACCACGCCCGACTAATTTGTATTTTTAGTAGAGACAGGGTTTCTCCGTGTTGGTCAGGCTGGTCTCAAACTCCCGACTTCAGGTGATCTGCCCGCCTCAGCCTCCCAAAATGCTGGGATTACGGGTGTGAGCCACCGCACCCGACTGACCTCACCTTTTTATAGCACATCCTGTGAACCAGCATTATCCCATTCAAACCCCACAGTAACTTGGTGAGGCAGCTGCTGTTCCAATCCCCATTTTACAGATGAGGAAACTGAGGTCCAGAGTTAGAGGGCTTCTCCAGGGCCTCTGCTTCCTGAACCAATCTGTGATGGAGACGCCCCCAGAGAAGCCTCCAGGGGCTGGAAGTGTGCCCTAAAACTGGACACAGAAGGAGGCTCATGAGATTTTTTTCTGCTCTTTCAGAAATGGCTGAGCGACACAACACCAAGCAAGTCCTGAAGCTGGCGCGGGACCTCGTGTACAAGGTGCAGACTCTGATTGAGAACAAGTGAGGGGCACCTCACCCAGGCAGCCTCAGCCAAGCTGCCCCACCTGTTCCTCTGCTTATTTTTCCTCCTGGCTGGACGGTCACCCCAGGAGCGGGTCCTGGTATCTGTTCACAAGCATGGAGTTCAGTGCAAAAAGAAACTACCCTGACTTTCACTTCTGGGCAGATGGGGTGGAGGGAGTACCCCTTCAATTTAGCCTTACGTTTTCCTGTTTGACCAAAGATTGCCCAAGTCTGGCGTTCCTCCCTTGCAGGAGGTAGGGGTTGTTGGTGGATGAGGAGCCATCGTTGTTTGCTGGTGTCCAGAATGGTCTCCTCTTCTTTCCCTATCACTCCAAACTGTCTTGTAAGATGAGACCTGGGAAGGGAATTTCTTTTTGGAAATTGGTATAGAAGAGGTGTGTGGGGCTACCTCTGTGCTCCTCTGCAAGGGGCCTTTGGCGATATTCTGGACATGGCTAGAGATTGACCCTCCACGTCGACATTACTGACATTTGCAGCCAGGTGATTCTTTTTGAGGGGACTGTCTTCTGCATTGTAGGATGCTGAGCAGCATCCCTGGCCTCACCAGATGCCAGTAGCACCATCCCCCACTCACACCCCAGTTGTGACAACCCCCAAAAATGTCTCTAGACATTGCCAAATGTTCCCTGCAGGGCAAAATTGCCCCCATTTGAGAACCACTTGGCTTGGAGGAGGGACTACAAATGACTTCCTCCCCCATTCTTTTGATGCTAAACCGTCCTGGTCCTAAGGCCTCCCCCGACTTAGAAAAGGCACACAGGAGGCCCGGCGTGGTGGCTCACGCCTGTAATCCCAGCGCTTTGGGAGGCCGAGGCAGGTGGATCACAAGGTCAGGAGTTCTGAGACCAGCCTGGCCAACACAGTGAAACCCTGTCTCTACTAAAAATACAAAAAATTAGCTGAGCGTGGTGGCGGGCGCCTGTAATCCCAGCTACTTGGGAGGCTGAGGCAGGAGAATCGCTTGAACCTGGGAAGTGGAGGTTGCAGTGAGCTGAGATTGCGCCACTGCACTCCAGTCCGGGCGACAGTGCGAGACTCTGTCTCAAAAAAAATAAAAAAAGAAAAGGCACACAGGAGTCCCTCACACATTTCTCTTGGAGTCTGGGATTCCATCTGTTGTATTTTCTCCTTTTTTTCTCCTCTGTGTGATGCCAGAAGATACTCGTTTTCTTCTTTTTAAGAAAAGCATCTCCCCACATAGGGAGTGGACCCAAAAAGTGTCTGTAGGCGTGAGACGGTCAGAGCTCTTTGGGGTCCTGCTCAGAGCCCCCCAGGCAGGGCAGAGTCTGTATCCTGCTGCCATCTTGCAAGGGAAAACTGCCTTTCCTTCCAAGTATTGGGTCTTGGAAATGTGTGTGTTTGGTGAAAGCTACTTAATGGTGGTGGCATGCAGCTTTTCTCTAAGCGCAGTTACTCACTCAGGACAAAGGAGGAAAAGGAAGGCAGAGGTCGGCCAGGATAGAGCGTGGGGTGTGTTTTCCTTGGGGAAGATCAGCTGATGAACTGGGTCCAGGACCATGCTAGGTCTGGGAACAGTCCCCCCCGAGGTCTTCACACACAGTGTCACCAATCCACAAACAGACCCGAACTGAGCTAGTGTACTCTGTCTACCTGTCCTTTTGATAGAGCAGTCTTGCCCGCTCTTCTGTTCTGAGAATGTACCCAGAATGGGGGAAACCCAGCAAGCATCAGAGAGAAAGTCTCTTTCCGGGAGACCTGCCACCTCTAGGGTGGTCAAAGAATGGCAGCTGGGATTTTGGAGAGGGGAGAGGATAGGTGAAGCAGCGTATTGAAGCATTTGCGAAGGGGCGTATTAGTCCTCCCATCCTGAGCACACCGGGATTGGGATGCATCCTTGCCTTGTGTGCTTGTGAAGGCTTCTTTCCCTCGGTACAGCAACTTCAACTGACCTGAACCTCCAACCTCTGCCCAGCCTCTGGTGCAGGGTAGATAGAGGTCTAGTCAACCCTTACTTTCTGAAGAGAGCTCTGTGGGAGACTTGAGACTACGGTAGCCTTCATGGCTCCCAGCTCCTACCCCACCCCACCAAAGCAGAAACGGGAGACGGCAACGTTCTGGCTGCCATTAGACTTGCGTCTCCCTGCCCTATGTACCCCAGCTTCCAAGACAGGAAGAAATGTGCAAAAGGCCCCTCCAGAGAAAACTGTATTTTGCCATTCAGCTGTTCTTTACAGAGGGTGTTATTTTGGTGAGACCCAGGTCCCAGACCTTCTGATTCCTATTTATTTTTTTAAGACTAGTCTCAAAGTACAGCACAAAATCTCTTCTCTGCCTTCTCTCATGATGTTCCAGAGAGCATCTGTGGTTGTGATTTGGAATAAGTCATATTTATTTGGTTTACTGTGCCTATTCAGATCTCTGTATGTCGTGTGTGTTTCTGTGTCCTGGAATTGGATGCGTGGGAGTCGTTCTGTCCACGGAGTGCACTCTTTTTTTTCAATGTGAATCACATATCTTGTAAATGTTTGCTGAAGAGTTGTGTCTATATATAGAGAAAATATATATAAACAGAAATATGTGAATCTGGTTTTTTTTTTCTTTTTTTTTTTTTACTTTAAAAGAAAGAAATGCTTGCTTCTGAATACTGTGTCTTCCCACTTACACCCCAGTAACCCTATACGGGGTCAGATTTTTGTAATATCTACCTGGACTTTTCCCAGAAAAGGTGAATCACTTCTGACCTCTTGTATGAGTTGGCTTTTACCACAATTAATGCTGCATTACAAATGACCCAAAACGTAGTGGTTTAAAACAGCCATGTATTTAGCTCATAATTCTGTGGATCAGCAGTCCAGGCTAGGTTCAGCTGGGAGGTTCTTCTGTTCTCAGTCAGACTTCTTCATGTGTCTGTGGTCAGCTAATGTCCAGATAGGCAACTCTGCTTCTCATGGTTGTCTGGCTGTTGACTAGGGCAGTGGGGGAAACTGGGTTCTCCATCTCCTATCCTTCAACAGGCTAGCTTAGGCTTGTTTACATGGCTATGATGGCAGATCCTAGAAGATAAGCAGAAACATGCACTGCCTCTTGGTCTCAACTTCCCTGGCATAGTCATTTCTGCCACATTCTGTTGGTCAGAGTAAGTCATATGACTAAGCCCAGCTTCAAAGGGTAGGCAAATAGATTGTACTTCCTGATGAGAGTCTTTGGAAAGTGATACTGAAAAGGAGCATGGGCCAGGCACAGTGACTCACCCATGTAATCCCAGCACTTGGGAGGCCAACGCAGGAGGATCACTTGAAACCAAAAGTTCAAGATCAGCCTGGGCAACGTAATGAGACTCCATCTCTCCAAAAATAAAAAATTAAAATTAGCTGGATGTGGTAGCGTGTGTCTCTGGTCCCAGCTACTCAGGAGGCTGAAGTGGGAGGATCACTTGAGCCCAGGAGATAGAGGCTGCAGTGAGACATGGTCATGCCACTGTGCCTCAGCCTGGGTGACAATGCAAAATTCTGTCTTGAAAAAAGAAAAGGAGCATGGATCCAGGCTGAGAGATAATTGAGGCCATTTTTGCAAAGAGTCTGCCACATTCCCAAAGGCCCAGTGCACAAGAGGGGTTCCCAGTCAGCCATTTGACCTGAGAGCATAGCTCTAAATTCACACTACCCTGAATCCTGACTGCCGAGCTAGCTCATTTCTCACCTCCAGTGCTCCCAAAGACAATGAGTTCATTCCCCCAACATCGCTGGTTCTCACTCATGGCTGCAGTTCAGAACAATAGTCATCAGGCAGTGAGCACCGTGCACAGATCTTCACCTCCATCAGTCTCTAAACATGGACGGAGGAAAACTAGTTTTCAGCTACGGAAGCACAGCCTGATTTAATATAATGAGCACCATCAAAACTTCAAGGGTTTTTTTTTTTTTTTTTTTTTTTTTTTTTTGAGACGGAGTCTCACTGTCACTTTTTCTTCCAGGATGGAGTTGGTAGGGTGCATCTCGTGCTTCACTTGTTATAGTGCTCTCGCCCCGAGTTCCACTGCCCATTCTCCTGCCTCCAGCCCTCCCGGTGTAAGTTTCTTACAGGATACACGCGCCCTGCCACCAACGCCCGGCTCTAATTTTTGCATTTGTTAGTAGAGACCAAGGTTTCACCGTGTTAGCCAGGATGGTCTCGATCTCCTGACCATCATGATCCACCTGCCTCAGCCTCCCAAAGTGCTGGGATTTGACAGCCGTGAGCCCACCACACCTGGCCAAAAACTTCAGGTTTTAAATAGAAAAGATTTCCAACTAAGCCAGCAAAGTAGAGGAGGAGTTTGCAGGTGGCATTGGCTGCCTGAGTGTGCCACATCATCACTTCCTTGGAATACTCCCAGCAGAGGCAAGAATGAAACCCACAGCAGCCGGCAGGTGGGGGCTCTTTTAGTTGGAACATATGCTTCCTCCTGGGGGAAACGTCTCAGAGCAAATAATGGTCCTGATGTTGCCACTGTCCCTTGAAGCCTCCAGTCTCCTTTCTCTGACTTCAACCTGAACTCTGTCCATGGGCTCTCCTCCTGGAGGGTGCCACTCATTTGCAGCTGCCTGGCATGGCCAGACCTGGGGAGTGCTGGGCACCTGTTGTGTGTGCACAGATGCCTGGTCGTATGCACTGTTAGCCTTTGATCATTGGCAATATATTTCACAGGGAAAAAATCCTAAGATGACATTTTTGCTTTTGTAAAGGCTTTTCCAAACACAGGCACTTGACCCATGCACAGTGGCTAACACCTGTAATCCCAGCACTTTAGGAGGCCAAGGTGGGCAGATCACCCAAGGAAGGTCAGGAGTTCAAGACCATCCTGGCTAATATAGTGAAACCCCATCTCTACTAAAAATGCAAAAAAATTAGCTGGGCGTGGTGGCGGGCGCCTATAATCCCAGCTGCTCAGGGGGCTGAGGCAGGAGAACCACTTGAACCTGGGAGGCAGAGGTTGCAGTGAGCGGAGATCGCGCCACTGCACTCAGCCTGGACAACGAGTGAAACTCCATCTCAATAAATAAATAGATAAATAAATAAATGCACTTGAACTTTGCATAGACACGAAAAGATGGGTCTTGGATCATGAGGCACATTTTCATGACTCGGTGGGGCTGAAGAAGTGGTCTTGGTTTCCATGGGCACCTATAGTTGGCATTGTGGCCCCCGCTCTTCTCCTCTTCATCCCCCTTTCCTCCACCTCTTTCTCTTTTCCTTCCCCTTCATCATATTTCTCTCCTCCTCCCCCTTCTCTCTCCCCTTCTTTTGCCTCCTCTCCTTACATCAAAGAGCGCTTGGATAGTATCTGTGCTCACATTTTCTACCTGAATGATGTTGGTCTTACACAGAGCAAGACTGCAGTGTGAAGGCCTTTCTGGATGCTCCAATTTCTTCTTAAACCATCTGCCATTTCCTTTTCTCCTAGAATTTCCTTTTGGCTTACAGGAGAGAACTTGGGGCAGTTGAGAAGCACCTTTCATGCCAAGAATTTGGGAGACCCTCGTCTTCCCATTTCAGAACAGCTGGCAGCCATGTTACGCCATTTTATTTTATATTCCTTCTTCCCCTCTGTCCTTCCCTCCAAGGCCTGAGATCTCAGTAGCCCAGGGGGAAGGGAGGTAAGGGTGTATTCAGGGACTGTGATGGGACATGATTAAGATTTCTCTCTCTCTCATTTTTTTTCTTTTCATCAGATGCTCTTAGAATAGAATTTTGCTGTCTTGGGTGGCCGTGGTGGCTCACGCCTGTAATCCCACCACTTTGGGATACCAAAGCAAGTGGATCACCTGAGGTCAGGAGTTTGAGACCATCCTGGCCAACATGGTGAAACCCTGTCTCTACTAAAAATACAAAAATTAGCTAGGCATGGTGGCGAGCGCCTGTAATCCCAGTTACTTGTGAAGCTGAGTCAGGAGAGTCACTTGAACCCAGGAGGTGGAGGTTGCAGTGAGCCAAGATCTGCACTCCAGCCTGAGTGACAAGAGCGAAACTCCATCAAAAAAAAAAAAAAAAAAAAAAAAGCCGGGTGCGGTGGCTCACGCCTGTAATCCCAGCACTTTGGGAGGCCGAGGCGGGCGGATCACGAGGTCAGGAGATCCAGACCATCCTGGCTAACATGGTGAAACCCCGTCTCTACTAAAAATACAAAAAATTAGCTGGGCTCAGTGGCGCCCGCCTGTAGTCCCAGCTACTCAGGAGGCTGAGGCAGGAGAATCGCTTGGGCGGAGGTTGCAGTGAGCAGAGATCATACAACTGCACCCCAGCCTGGTGACAGAGCGAGACTCTGTCTAGAAAAAAAAAAAAAAGATTTTCTCACCATACCAACTAAAATCATGTCATATAGCTCTGTCCACATATTCAGGGAACAATAATGTAGGATCCCAGATCTGGTACTATGGCCATGTGGCTTTGGGCAAGTGCCTTTACCTCTGTGAACCCAGAATATCTGAGGCAGGTCTCAGTTAATTTAGAAAGTTTGTTTTGTCAAGGTTGAGGACATGCATGTGACACAGACTCAGGAAATCCTGACAACATGTGCCCAAGGTGGTTGGGACACAGCTTGGTTTTATACATCTTAAGGAGAAATGAGACATCTATCAATATATTTAAGAAGTACATTGGTTCAGTCTGGAAAGGTGGAACAACTTGAAGCAAAGACAGGAAGACTTGAAGTGGGGAAGGAGCTTGCAGGTCACAGATGGGTGAGACACAAACGGTTGCATTCTTTTTAGTTTCTAATTAGTCTTTCCAAAGGTGACAATCAGATATACATCTATCTCAGTGATCAGAGGGCTAACTTTGAATGGAATGAGAAGCATGTTTGCCCTAAGCAGTTTCCAGCTTGAGTTTTCCTTAGTGATTTGGGGTAGTTTCCTTTCACACCTCTTAGCCTCAGTTTCCACTTCTGCAAAATGGAGATAATAATGCCTCCTTTGGTTCTGGACTCAGTCTTGGCCCCTCCACCCTCATTTACTGGAACTCTCTGCCCCTCAGCATCACTGAGGATGGGGCTGGGAACCCATTTGTCTTGAGTTCCCATCATCTACCTTTCTTAGGTTCTCACGTGCGACTTTGAAACTTAAGAGAATGCGGCCGTAGGAGGAGAACTCTAGAAAGGGTGAGCCTGGTACCCTCCTGGACTGTGTCTTGGAGAAACCCCAAAATTAGGTATGATGAAGCCATCGGTTCTTAGCAGGAGCAGCGTCTACACTGACACTGCAGTCTGCATCTGATTCTGCTGTCAGGAAAGGGCTCCCAGCTTCCCATCTTCTTGGCTTCCAAGTTACTGTGCATATTGAGAGCTTGAGCCCAGGACAGGTATAAACTCTAGAGGAGCACAATTTGACACTTTTTGAAGTGCCAGCTTGCCAATCCATTTCTAGGTCAACTCCAGCAGAATTCAAATAACCAACGGGATTGTGGAGACTTTCCATTACATGAGGATGTGGTACAGGGACCCTCCAGTGTCTTCCTGGCTTTCTTTTTTCAGATTTGTGGGCACAGTCATTTCCAGGCTTTGTAGGTGCAGGGCTCCTTGCAAACAATGGATGCCTCTTGTTTTGATGAAGAGAAAATTACAGCACTCCCTCTATTGCCAAATAAAGACAGTCTCTCTCTAACTGATTTCGCTTTACCGGCTGGAGAATCGTTACCTTTGGCATTGCTGAAACAGTTCAAAGAGAAAATTAAGAAACTTGGGGGCCATAGTGAGGTTATTACAGAGAAGAGGCAGCATGTTCCAAGCACCAGTAGGTGATGTGCAGACTGAGTTTGAGTTTCTACTTGCTGGCTTCCACTTGCCCCTCCTTATACTGAGATCTGCCTGAGGCTTAAGGAATCTTCCCACATGAGACTGATTTGCATTGAAGTGCTTGAAATGAACCACTTGAAATGAATCACTGCCCTTCAGTCCATTTGAACCCCTTGTGGTATCTTCCTAGATTTTCTATTAATTTTTTTCTATTGTTCTATTCTGTTTTAAAAAGCTGTCAAGTTCTTCTTATTGTTCGTACTGCAAGATAAATAACAAGCTGCGTTCTCTGTGATCTATGTGTCTTCAGAACAATGGTATCACTCCTGGGGGTTGTTCGTGTATATTCTCGGGTGGGTGTTTGAAGCCAGAAGAGTTTGATTATGATGAGCTGGATGGATGGGGGAGCAGAGGGAACAAATCCAAGTGTTATTTTGCATCTACTACAGAGTCCAACAGACCTGGATTCAAATCCCAGCTCTGCTGCTGATCAGCTGTGTGGCCTTGGGCAAGTAATTTCACCTCTCTGAGCCTCGATTTTCACTTCTGTGAAACTGAAATAAGAAAGACTCCGTTAAAGAGAGAACTGACCATTGAATGTTTCTGCCTACTCAGCATCCTTCCCTCCTTCTGGTACCAGCACCCCCTCAACTTTGGGGAACTGTGACAGTGACCTTCTAATGAGACTCCTGACATGGCCCTCCCTGCCCAGGGGGTAAGCACATGACCCACTGCAGGCTGATCAGACTCCTTCCCTGGGATTTATATATACCAAGAGAGGAAAGAGAAGTTCACTGTTTCCTCTGGAGCAACTGTACTAGGGGATGCTAGCCTAGAGCTGCCTATGACCTTGTCTCCTGCAGATAGGAGTCAGGTATGGCTGGGTCCAGATGTTCAAATGAAGTTCTTAGAGCTCCACCTCTCTCCATCTCGTGCTTCTGTTCTCCTCCATGCTGGCTTCCACAGAGCCCATGCCCAACTCTGTATCAATCATTCTGACCAGGCTGGATTTGCCAGAAGGGCTCATTTATCCATCTTAAAGCCCAAGGTGGCCACAGAGTGGCTGTGGGTCTTTTTTTTTTTTTTTTTTTTTTTTGAGACAGTGGCTCACTCTGTCTCCAGGCTGGAGTACAGCGGCACGATCTCGGCTCACTACAACCTCTGCCTCTAAGGTTCAAGTGATTCTCCTGCCTCAGCCTCCCAAGTAGCTGCAACTACAGGTGTACGCCACCATGCCCAGCTAATTTTTGTATTTTTAGTAGAGACGGGGTTTCACCATGTTGGTCAGGATGGTCTCGATCTCCTGACCTCATGATCCACCAGCCTTGGCCTCCCAAAGTGCTGGGATTACAGGCATGAGCCACGGTGCCTTGCCAACTGTGGGTCATTTTTTATAGGAAGATTAGGGTACTGCTCCCAAAGAAGAGCAATGCGTCAACACAGGAGAAATCAACAGATTGACTCCTGGCAGAGAAAGCAGCACATGCCAAGCTGTAGAGGTGGGAATGTTCCTGGACCAAACTGAGGGTCAGGCTGCTATTTCTCATGGCCCAATAATGAGATGCAGATGAACTGGGGAGAAAGAGAGTTTCTACTTCTGTAACCTTTACAGGGAGAAGGCCTGGAAATTATTGCCAGACCAACTCAAAATTACAAAGTTTTCTAGAGCTTATATACCTTCTAAGTTATACGTCTACGTGTAAGTGTGCATTCATCTGAAGACATAAGTGAGCCAGGCGCAGTGGCTCATGCCTGTAATCCCAGCATTTTGGGAGCCTGTGGTGAGCAGATCACCTGAGGTCAGAGGCTCAAGACCAGCCTGGCCAACATGGTGGAACCCCATCTCTACTAAAAATACAAAAAAGTTAGCTGGCTGCAGTGGCGCATGCCTGTAACCTCAGCTAATCGGGAGGTTGAGGGAGGAGAATCGCTTGATCCCAGGAGACAGAGGTTGCAGTGAGCTGAGATCATGCCATTGGACTCCAGCCTGGGCAACAAGAGCAAAACTCCATCTCAAAAATAAATAAATAAATAAATAAATTAAATAAATAAATAAATAAATAAATAATTTCTTTTAATCTATAACTAAGGTCTGAGTCTTGAAGACCTTCCTCTGGAGCCTCAGTAAATTTACTTAATCTAAATGGGTCCAAGTAATGGGGCAATTACCCTTATCTTGTCTCCTGCTAAATCACGGGGATTTGGGGAGTTCCTTCAGACCTCCAGTACACTTGCTTGTGTAGGCCTGGGGAGTTTCTTCAGACCCCCAGTAAAACTTGTTTAATCCTAAAATGGGTGCTGTTAAGAATTCCTTTGTTATTTTGTCATGCTTTGAGGCCCAGGAAAGGTCTAGGCAAAACTCTTGGTGGGCTTTTGTTCTATTCCAGCCTTTGTATAAGGGCACTGGCTTTTAATATTAAACTTAACCACTCAGTCAGTACTGAAATAGTTGTTATGGAGGCCTGTATTTGGTGAGACCTGGCCTGCCACAGGAAGAGGACTTCTGTGGGCTTAGAAGTTCACTGTGGCCAGAAGGAGAGGCACAGGTGTTGGGTGGGTGACAAGAAAGAGCCTGAAGAGAGAGGTTGGAAATTGATTCTGAAGGCCCCCAAGTAACAGTGTAGTTTCCACATCAATGGGATTGTTTGCATAAGGGGTGAGTCAGGTCCTTAACTCCTTCTCCCCAACCCAACATTGGCTTGAAAAAAAAATTTTTTTTTTTTGAGATGGACTCTCGCTGTGTCGCCCAGGTTGGAGAGCAGTGGTGTAATCTCAGCTCACTGCAACCTCCGCCTCCTGGGTTCAAGCAATTCTCCTGCCTGAGCCTCCTGAGTAGCTGGGACTACAGGCATGCACCACTACACTCAGCTAATATTTGTATTTTTAGTAGAGATGGGGTTTCACCGCATTGGCCAGACTGGTCTTGAACTCCTGACCTCGTGATCCACCCGCCTCAGCCTCCCAAAGTGCTGGGATTACAGGTGTGAGCCACCACACCCAGCCCATTGGCTCAAAATCTTGTACATAAGAGACACTCACTAAATATTTGATGAGAAAATAAATAATTTTCAAATTCTCTAAAACAAGGAAGAATTATAAAAACAGAAGGGACAGAGAATATGCGCATGCCAATTGAACAATTTAGTTTTTGAGTGATAGCCATGAGCTCAGAGTTAGCCTGGGCAGTTTTCATAAAGATGTTGAATTCTCAGCACAGTCCTTGAGGTAAGGATTATAATAACAGTAGCCAATGTTTATTAAACACTATGTGCCAGACATGGTGCAAAGTGCTTTATTTACATAGAGTATCTCCAGTGAATTCTCAGAACAACCTTATGAGGTAGGTATGATTTCAACTTTCATTTTCCAGAAGAAAAAACCGTTCCAGAGAGGTAAAGTGGCTTGCCTGAAGTCACACAGCAAGAAGGAGCAGAGGTGGGATTTGAATGATGATTTCATAAAACTCTGGAGTGTGCTCTTTGTGCTCCTCCCAGGAGATTTTTATTTGTTCATTTCTGGCACAAGGATGATTCTCTCGGTGGCCCTGGAGAAGATGATGGTCCTCCCTTGGACCTTGGTCCTGTGGGGCCAGCTGATGATGGGCAGGAGGCTGGCCAGGACTGCATTGAGGATAGCGGTCGTGTAACCCCAACCCAGACGGCACTTCCCACCATGATACATGGAGGAGGCTTCGCAGACTTCCTTGACGAATGGGGAGGCAAGGCCGATTGGGAAAACCAGCAGACCCATAATCATGGCGGTAGCTTGAGATAGCAGGAAGGAAAGCCAATGTGTTGGCCAAGGGAAACCTCACTAACTTTCCATCCCACGACTCATCCACCCTATATCCACCCATCCATCTATCCACCCACCCATTCATTCATTTGCTTATTTATTGGCTCATCTCTCCTTTTATCCACCCACTCATTCAACCATGTTTCCAACTATCTGTCCATTCACTAACCCATCCATTCAAACATACTCTTACCCACTTAATTTTCTCTGTCCTTCTATCTACATATCCATTCACACATCCATCCTTCTATCCATATTCCTACTTAACCACCTGCCTCCCACCCATCCATCTGCCCACCCATCATCCACCTTCATCTTCCATTCATCCATCCAGTCTGCCCATTTTCCTTATCCACTAAGATATCCGCCCATTCATTCATTGTTCATCCATCCACTTATCAACCCACTCATGTATGCAATTCCCTACCCCACCCATCCATCTATTCACTTATTTATTGGCTCATCTCTCCTTTTATCTACCCACTCTCTCAACTACACTCCCACCCTTCTGTCCATCTGCTCATCCATCCACTCAACCATGTTCAACTCCACTTATTCTCTCCATCCCTCTATCCATCTATTTATTCACTCATCCATTCATCTGTCCATCTGCCTGCTTAGACACCTTCCTCCCACTCATCCATCCATCCACCCATCCACCCATCCCTCATCCTACATCCATCCAACTATATTCCATTCTATCCATTTTTCCTATCCTTCCATCTGTCCATTCATCCATCCACCAATCCATCCATCCACCAGTCCATCCATCCATCCACCCATCCATCCATCCATCCATCCATCCACTAATGTATCCATCTATCCATCCATCAGTTCATCCATCCACTTGTCAACACACTCATTCATTCATTCACCAGCTTACCCATCCAACCACATGTTCATTCATCAAAACTGTTGGAGGTGTTGCAGTGGACATTAATGATACTAATGAAATGACTGGACACCTTCTTGCTTCCAAGGCACTCATAACAGAAATCAGAAGATCCCTGGCCTCCCTTGCTGCTCTCCAGCCACCCTTGTCTACTTTCAGTTCCCTGAACATGCCTTGCTCCCTTGTCTCCATGCCTTTGTTCTTCGTGTTCCCATTACCAGAAATGCCCTTGCTTGTACTCTTGGCTAACTTCTACTCATCCTTCCAGACTTGGCTCAGGTGGGACCTCCTCCAAGAAGCTTGCCTTAACCCATCCATACACTGGGCCCATCCATACACTGGGTCAGGTGCTTCCTGGAGTTTTTTCTAGCATCCGTTGCTCATCCCCATCATGTGAAATATCCATTGACTGATGCCCTCCAACCCCCCAACCAACTAGACACTGCAAGCAAGCCTAGGACAAGGATCATGTCTCCATCAATTGACTCAGCAAATGTTTATTGGGCACCTATTATGTATGAAGCACTGTGCTAGGGGCTGGTGATAACAAGGCAGACAGACATGTCCTTGTCCTCATGGAACTGATGTTCTTTGGAGAGAGAGGGACAATAATCAAGTAGGCAGATTCGATATTTCAGGTAAGTATATACTATGAAAAGTACAAAGCAAAGTAAGAAGATGGAGAATCTAAGGAGAGGGAAGCTCCCTTAGCTAGAAGTCATGGAAGACCTCATGGAGGCAGTGATATCTGAGCAGAGCCCGTAATGAAGTGAGTAGCAAGACCTGCAAAAATCTGGGGAAAGAGGAGTCCAGCAGAGGGAGCAAGCATGGTATATATGAGCAACAGATGGCAAATCAGAATAGCCAGAGCACACTGAGGCTGGCGGAGGAAGGAAGAGATGAGGTTGGTGAAAGACTGGGGACTGGGTTAGGTGGAGCCTCATAGGCTATAGTAAGAAGTTCGGATTTTAATCGGAGTATGATGGGAAGTGATTGGAGGGTGGATAAGCCAGTCTGAGTGGCACGATCTGATGTCAACTGAACAGGACTCGTTTGTCCAGTGTGTGGCCAAATAGACCCTAAGGGGGAGGAGTGAGAGCAGTGAGACCTGTGAGGTGCTTATTGCTATAATCCGGGCAAGAGATGGTGGAGCATTAATTGAATGAGGATTGCAATGAAGACCTGGCTAGTACATTCAAAAGCTATGTATAAATTACAGAAAAGTGACTCTTCTCGAGAGATGCAGTCTTGCAGGTTCACAGTTTAGCAAGTGAAGTATGGGCTAGATTTCAGCATCTCCTCAGTTCTCAGCTGGGCATGCTTGCACAGTGCACAACATCCCCAACTGTGTATGGTGGTCCTGGTAAGGATGACACGAAGTGGATGGATGAGAGAGAAACAAAGGGGGATAGATTGTTAAGACTGGGTCAGCTAACAGCGGGAATGGGTGACACTAAGGATGCCATCTCTCCCTCCCCCTGATTTCTGGCTTGCCAAAGGACCAGGAATAGTCAACAATCTTAGGGTTTATCTCTGAGATCTGACCCAAGAGGCCAGGCTCTGCTCACAGACTCATTCATTCATTCATTCATACATTCATTCATTCATTCATTCATTCCATAAATATGTCTAGAGCACTGACTATGTGCCTGTGCATTGGATTTACCTGCCACTGCCTGCACCCTCGGCATTGGAACACTGTTTCTTCTTGGGCACAGCCCTTTGGGGGCCACAGCCCAGGACAGGAGGAAAATTGCATTGAAGGCCAGCAGGAGCCAGCCTCCGAGGAGCATCACAGCTGAGACCTGCAGGGAAGAGACAGAAGGAAGGGTGTTGGCTGGGACAGGGGCAGGTGGATGTTCCCTCTGCTCATTGACCAGCTTCTGAGCCCTCGCAGCATGTGGTCTGTGCTATTACGATTTCCATTTTACATAGAAAGAAACTGTCCAAGTAAATAAACTGTCCAATAAGTCCAAGAAATTGAAGTCATTTGCCTCAGAATACATGGGTAATTAAGTGGTAGAGCCAGAATTAAGATCCACATTGACTGACCAGCATATAGTACCTTTATTAAGCACTTGCTACATGTCAGGATCATCAGGAGAGGCACCTGGTAGCTGCCATTACATCACCCTTGTAACGATCAATTTTGAAGACTGTATATTCTTCCTTAGACGTGCTGGACTAGGAGTCCTTTCCCATTCTCCCCATTGTTGATTTTGGCAACGTGCATCATAACAGGGACTTTAACACTTTAGCTTTCACTTTTAAACCTAACAGTGTTTAGAGGGTGGCCAGGTAGGAGTGTGCAGGCTGTACACTGCACAACTCTCAGAGGCGCATTGCGGGTCATCATAGATTTGCAAACTGATTACAGTGACGTTCCAGCAGATGGCAGTAGAGTATCCTAAAGAAGGGACACCTTTTCCTAATTTGCGCGAAGGTGCTATATTGGCTGGCAGCTGCCTTTGGAATCATCCTGCAAGTTTGCTAAATTATCAATAGCCAGACCCCACTCCACGCCTACAGAGATGGGCTCCGGGTGGAGTACAGAACTTGACATTTTTGCAAAGTTGCACAGGTGTTTCTGAAGGGCTGTCAGGTTGAAGAACCTCTGTGCTCAGTTCTAAGGAGAGTAATGGCAAATTCATAGCCACTGGGACACCCAGGCAGCGAGGAAAGCCTCCTCGAATTCCGCTCAGCCAGCTTTCCTACCCTGATGAGTTTAACCGAGCCCCTGAAGACCAGTGACTTGGTGAACCAGCTCTCACCTTCCAGGCAAAGTCAGGAATATCCTCCAGGGAACTGAAGGTCGTGCAGCTCTGGTTCCAGCTGTTGCCCTGAGGCCAGGAGCAGTAGGTGAGGATGCCAAAGGAGAAGGTTGGGGTCTGGAACCAGGCAGGGGAGATGAGGCTGAGGGCTGAGGTGCAGGTCAGAGAGAGCCCCAGAGCTACCCACATGCTGCCGAACATTAGGAAGTGTCGCTGACCTAGGGGTCAACAGGGAAGATGACTGATGGAGACTGCAGGGACAAGGAGAGAAACGGGCTGGCAGAGGTGCTCCCTAGCCAAGGACCTGGTGTTGTGATCAGATCATCAGCCCCCCTTGAGCCTGGAGATGTAAATGGGAGGTGCTAATAACTGTGGTCTGGTAGTAGGGGTTACTTTGTCCTAACAAATTCTAGAAGTACAACCCCCAAGTCCTAGAATAGATGTTAGCCCTTAAAGACCTTTGAACATTTGCCCCTCCACCTTCTGCATGGTGCATCTTCAGTGGTCCATGCAAGGATCTTCTCATATTCTGTCCATACTTTCATTTATTCATGTGTTTGTTCATTCATTCATTTATCCATTCTTTCAGCCCATCAAGCCTCCCCTGTTCAAAAGGGCTGCTTCTACCCAGACAGGGCACTTTTTAAAAATTCACACAGATATAGGCCGGGCGCAGTGGCTCGAGCATGTAATTCCAGCACTTTGGGAGGCCGAGGCGGGCGGATCACGAGGTCAGGAGATCGAGACCATCCTGGCTAACACGG
>NW_016830474.1:156516-173339 GCF_001698545.2 Rhinopithecus bieti
TTTTTTTTTTTTTTTTTTTTTGAGACAGATTCTTGCTCTATCACCCAGGCTGAAATGCAGTGGTGCCACGTCAGCTCATTGCAATCTCTGCCTCCCAGTTTCAAGCGATTCTCCTGCCTCAGCCTCCCGAGTAGCTGGGACTAAAGGCACATGCCACCACACCTGGCTAATTTTTGTATTTTTAGTAGAGACGGGGTTTCACCATGTTAGCCAGGCTGCCAGGTGATATTATCTCATGTTTTGCATTCTGCCTTTTACTTTTGGACTGAAACAACATGGGTTTAGGATGCATTCATGTTGTCATGTGTACACCTGTTCTGCTTATCTTGGTTTGGGTTCCCTTGAAGCAGATCCCAAGGGCCTCACCTCCTAATATCAACCTTGGAGGTTAGGGTTTCAAAATATAAATTCTGAGCGGACACAAATATTCAGTCCATAGCAAGACTCTAGTGAGAATCTGTGAATGTGGTTTGATTTTGCATATATTTGTTCTTTTTTTTTTTTTTTTTGGCATGATACTGCTTTTCCAATGGAAATTCAAATGTTGGTTTTCTGTTTGTTTTGTTTTGAGATGGAGTCTTGCTCTGTCTCCAGGCTGGAGTGCAGTGGCACGATCTCGGCTCACTGCAACCTCCGACTCCCTGGTTCAAGGGATTCTCCTGCCTCAGCCTCCCGAGTAGCTGGGATTACAGGCACAAGCCACCACGCCCAGCTAATTTTTGTATTTTCAGCAGAGATGGGGGTTCACCATGTTGGCCAGGATGGTCTCAATCTCCCGACCTCGCGATCTGCCTGCCTCGGCCTCCCAAAGTGCTGGGATTACAGGCGTGAGCCACCATGCCTGGCCAAAATTCAAATGTATTTTAACAAAAAAGCAAGTCAGTGTAAAGTCAAGTCTTACTTAAATAATAATAGACATGGTTTCATGGCATGGTTGAGGCTGGAAGGTGATTTGCTAACAAACAGCCAATCCCGCCCTTGATGGCCAGAAAGGAAGCCTGAAAGGGTGAGCCTGCCCAAGGGCACTCAGGGTCAAAAGCAGCTGAGCTGCCAACCAGGCCAAGGGCACCTGGGCAGCTTTGCCAGGCCCCTGCCGTACAACCTTGGGTTTCACCTTGGCCAACTAAGCCCAGCCACCCACTAAACGTGGTGGGAATTCTGGGGTTGGAGGCCAACCAGCCACTCCACCATATCCCTGGTGCGGTACCTGGGGCAAGTGGCTCCATTGCTCTGGGCCTCAGTTTCTGCATCTGTACAAGATTATGAATCCCTTAATCTGGACTAGGGGTAGTGTTGGGATCAGTCAGTGGACAGGGTGATATGATGGAAAAAGGCAGAGAAGCCCAGATCCTCCCCTTCCCATCTATAGGAGTTTGGGCAGATGGCCTCACCTCTCTGGAAAATGGGAGTGAGGGTTGTTGTGAAGCTTCAAGGGGATACAGTGTGTGTGTGCGTGTGTGTGTGTGTGTGTGTGTGTTGCAGGGGGAGAGGCAGAGATAAACCTGGGCAAGTGCGTCTGGGTCAAGTTGCATGGGTTTTTTACCCTGAGATGAGAAAAACCTCGTGGCTGCTCGCCAGCAAGTGAAACGTGCTCCCTTGAGTGAGAGGACATGGTATTTTTTTGGTGTTTTTGTTTTTTTGTGTGTGTGTGTGTTGTTGCTGTTTTCCCTACACCAAAATCAGCCTCTCCTTTGGGTTGGCAAGATCCTGAGGGGTGTAATTCCAGCCAGGAAGCCTGGGAGAGCTGAATCCACTGAGGCCTATGATTGTGCCTCTCTCTGGCTGCGCTAGTGGCTGTCCAGGCGTTTCTCACCTTGAAAGGAGTTTTGTTCTCCAGATAATGCTCAATGTCACCTGGGAAAATCATGCCAACCGTCCAGGTGCCCAGAAACCTAAATGAGGCATTATAACCCGAAACCATATCCGACCAGGCTGCAATTAGCTGGAATCCACCTAAGGGAAGTTTGAAAGGGACTGAATATTTTCTCCTCTGGTTCAGTGCTTAACTTTTAATAGCAGTCAACAGTTTCTGGGCGCTCACTAGGCTTCAGTCTAAGCAATTGCATAGGTAAGCACTCATTACCTATAAGCCTTGTGGCCACCTGATGAGGTAGATACTATTATCACTGTTCCCATTTTACAGATGGCAAAACTGAGGCTCAGGAAGCAAGCCATAGAACTGAGACTCATACTTACGGAATCAAGCTCGGGTTCTGGGCCCTAAGCCCAAAGCGATATTAAGGATTTAATTTAAAGGCCAATGAACCCAGTGGCTTACTAGAGCTGCCCAGGGTTAGGGCGGGTCAACTCTCCTGACAGCCCTGCCCAAGGGGCACGGATGATTCCAGAGAAGCCACACGAAGGCAGAATCTCAGGAGGAGCAATGGGATTGGGAGTTTAGCGGTGGTTGCTAGGGACTTGATATGTCAAGCCAAGTTTCCTTCTTCTTCTGGCTTCTGTGTCTTTCTCTATAAACTGGAGGGGTTGATCAATCATTCATTCAACTTTAATGTGCCCAGCTCAGTGTGACTCCTTAACCCCCTACCCCCAGGATACAGCGGTGAACAGAAAGTAGTCCCCACCTTCAAGGAGCTTAGAGTTTTGTGGGCAAGACAGACCCACAAGATACAGCAATATGTCCATGTGCTCATCCATTCAACAAGTATTTATTGCATGTCTACAATGTTGCAGGAACTGTTCTGGGTCCTGGGGATTCAGCAGTGAGGAAAACAGACAAAGCCCCTCCTTATGGAACATAGACTCTGGAGGGAGAGAGACAGAGAGGAAATAAGCAAGTCAATATGTAATATGCTAGATGTCAATAAGTGCCCTAAAGAAAAATGAAGCGTTGGAGGGAGATAGCAAGTGATTGGGTAATTGGGGGATGGTCATGGAAAGCCCCATGAGAAGGTGACCTTTGAGCTGGGCCTGAAGAAGGTGATGGAGGGAGCCACATGGAGAGGTGTCAGAGGAATATTCCAAGCAGAGTGGGGAGCAGGTGCAAAGGCCCTGAGGTGAGTGTGCTCTTGGCACATTTGAGGATGCAAAGAGGCCCATGTGACTAGAAGAAATGAGGATAGGAAAGAGCGGTGGAACTTGCAGTAGAGATAAGGTCTTATTCTGTTGCCCAGGCAGGAGTGCAGTGGTGCAGTCACAGCTCACTGCAGTCTCAACCTCCTGGGGCTCAAGCAATCCTCCCACCTCAGCCTCCCAAGTAGCTGGGGCTACAGCAGGTATGCACCACCACGCCTGGCTAATTTTTTTTTTTTTTTTTAGAGATCTATCGCCAGGCTGGAGTACAGTGGCGCCATCTTGGCTCACTCCAACCTCTGCCTCTTGGGTTCAAGCGATTCTCCTGCCTCAGCCTCCCGAGTAACCTATGTGCCACCATACCCGGCTAATTTTGTATTTTTAGTAGAGACGGGTTTCTCCATGTTGGCCAGGCTGGTGTCGATCTCTTTTTTTTTTTGAGACAGAGTCTCGCTCTGTCGCCCAGGCTGGAGTGCAGTGGCACAATCTTGGCTCACTGCAAGCTCCGCCTCCCAGGTTCACGTCATTCTCCTGCCTCAGTCTCCCGAGTAGCTGGGACTACAGGCGCCCACCACCACGCCCGGCTAATTTTTTGTATTTTTAGTAGAGACGGGGTTTCACTGTGTTAGCCAGGATGGTTTCGATCTCCTGACCTCCTGATCTGCCCGCCTCGGCCTCCCAAAGTGCTGGGATTACAGGCATGAGCCACCACGCCTGGCCGAACCATCCTAGGTTTTCAAAAGACCACTCTGGCTCCTGGGTGGAGAACAGGCAGAAGGGAAGCAGAGGGAGAAGCCTTCAGAATGTGACTCATCAGTCAGACAAGAGACAAAGGTGGATGTGGATGGACGTTAAGGTAGGGGCAGGGGAGGAGGACAAAGAGTGGGCAGATTCTGGATCGATTTTGAAGGGCAAAGGTCAAGCTGATCAGATTTGCTAATAGAGAAGGTCTGGGGTGTGAGGCAAAGTGAAGAGGCAAGAATGCCTCTAGGGCTTTTGACCTCGAACAGAGAACTTGCAGAAGGAACAGGTTTACTAGGGCAGGTGGAGGTGGTGTCTGAGTGTGAGGTTGTGTAAGCAAACCTAGGACGAATTACGTACTGGCTCTGAGCCTCAGGTTCCCCATCTACAAAAGGAAGGTCAGTGGGACTTAACCCTTTGGAGGGTGATGCATTCCTTTGAAGATTATGATTTAAAACTGTGGATGTTGCCCCAGTGCGGTGGCTCACGCCTATAATCCCAGCACTTTGGGAGGCCAAGGCAGGCAGGTCACCTGAGGTCAGGAGTTCGAGACCAGCTTGGTCAATATGGCAAAACCCTGTCTCTACTAAAAATACAAAAATTAGTTGGGCATGGTGGTGGGCGCCTGTAGTCTCAGCTATTCAGGAGGCTGAGGCAAGAGAATCACTTGAACCTGGGAGGCGGAGTTTGTAGTGAGCCAAGATCACACCATTGCACTCCAGCCTGGGCAACAGAGCAAGATTGTCTCAAAAAAAACTCAAAAAAAAAAAAACCCCAAAACCACAAAAAAACAAAACTATGGATGTTTCCACATGCACTCTCACACGAGCAAGCATGCACAATAGCATGCATGCGCATACACACACACAAACACGCACACACAGTTGTATGTCATTTCAGAGGCTCATGGTCTCCCCGAAGCCCCTAACAGCCCCTGAGCAGTGCTTCATGCTATCCCAGTTTCCTTGCCTCCCCACTACTCACCTCAGGTCACTTTTCCCTCCAGACTCACCACACTTTAGGTCAAGACCCTCCAACGTGGCCAGCTCTGCTCAGGCTCCGGCTTTGGATCCACGTCTGTGACCTTGTAAAATTCTCCTTTCCTTTGGAGGAAGAATTTAGCTTGTAGAACAATGCCCGGGCACGCCTGATAAACTGGTCTGAGGGTGTGTGTGTGTGTGTGTGTGTGTGTGTGTGTGTGGTTTTTCCTTCCCACTTCCTTAAATCAATAGTTTTCACTCCAAGCTGCTGGGTAGGCTGAGCAAAGAGGGGAAAGCCAGCCCCAAGTGGGGCACAAGGGGAGGGTATAGTGTTTTCTGGGTAGGACAAGGCACCAACAGGGATTAACTGATCTATGATTAAACGCCAGGTGTAGGAAACCACAGATAGAATCTCAGGAGGAGAAATGGGATTGGGAGTTTAGAAGTGGCTGCCACTGTGTTCTCTACCTTTCTGCCCTCATAATTCTAGCCCAGGCAACTGATATGCATATTTCTCTGTATTTCTCATAGGACCTTCCCTGTGAGCTGTGAACTTCTCAATGTCAGGCACTGTGTCTTAAATATCTTTATCCTTAGCACAGAGTAGGTGCTGGTATTCTTTTGCTATAAGTGATAGAAGCACCACTCAAATAGACGTGAGAAATGTATTGGTTCACATAACTGAAAATTCTCTGGGATGGGCTTCAGGCACAGCGGGATCCAGGTAAATAAGCAATGTCTTCAGAACCTCTCTCTCTCTCCATCTCTCAGTTCTGTTTTCTGCTCAGTTGGCTTCACTCTCTAGGCGGATTCTCTCTAACAATATTGTCCTTTGGTGGCTCCAGGCTGACATTCCCAGACTCAGCAACCCCAGAGAAAAGAAAGCTTCTCTTTGCACACTATTGCAGCTAGTGTTGTGCTTAACACTCAACAGACAAACATGAATCCCATTCCCACCACCAGTCAATCATTGTGGCCAGGCAAATGGGATGCTCTGATTGGCCAGACCTACACCCTGTGTCCTAGGGTTGGGGGTTGAGGTTTGGAAAGTGAGGATCAAGTAAGGGTGTTGCAAGGCCTCACCCCCCTTGAAACTCCATGGATTGAGTGTAGAGGATGGGGTTCTTCTCTGGAGGAAAACGGAGATGCTGCTGGCAGAGGGGAGATGGCTGCTAGGAAGGTGAGAACACGAGACATCGCCTCAGTGTGCAGGAAATGCTAGCTTTTCCCTGTAGCTTAACAAATGAGCACATGGCAGTTGGTACTGTCGGAAGCAGGAGGTTCCCAGCCAGTTAGAGGCAGAAAATCTCAGTGAGGCCTGTGTCTCAGGCTTTACTCAAGTCCCAGCTCTGCCACCTCAGTCAGTGTGACCTGAGTTGGGGCATCTCTGCCTCCTTGGTCTCAGTTTCTCTACCTGTAAAATGAGGGCGTCTGGAGTGGTGGTTGCCAGGGTTTTCAAACCCCCAGTCACTCATTCAATTATTCATGTATTCATTTTTCCCCTTTCAATCAGTATGTGTTGAAGGGCACTGGAATTAGCCTAAACTGGATTTGGATTTCAGTTCTGGTGTTCACTTGCTGTATCAGGCTCGACTGATGCACCTTCTCAGGTGTGCTCAGCTGCGTCCTTCCCGGCCAGCCAGCAGCTCTGGACAAGATCAAGCCTCCTCTCACTTCTGCCTGCAGGTGGCTTGGGTCAGTTGCTGCAGCTACTGGGCCACCTAGGCCGGCATCTCCCGCTCTCATTCAAGCAGACTTGACCCACTTTAAGGGAGGGAGCCCTGGACCCTCCTCTTCTAGGCTCAGGTGAAGCCCTGTGTATGGAATTAGCTTCCCTTGGGGCTGTCTGCAGGCACAGATAACACAGTTGGGCCAACGGTGACTAATCATGGACAGGGGATGGGAGGTGCCAGCCAACAAAGTCTTTGCCCTTCCTTCATCCTTTCCATGGTCTGTTTCATGTGGCTTCTGTAGCCAGCCTAGTAAGGCATCTCTTATATTTGCTCTTCCTCTTCCCCTGCCTTGAAATCCCCTTCCCTTCACCCTTACTGAGTTGGATTTTATCCCTAATAAAGTATTAGCGCATAAAATTTGTCTTGGGCTCTGTTTTCCAGGGAGCCAGGCTGAAATACTAGCTGTGTGACCTTGGGCAACTTACTTAACCTCTCTGAGCTTCAGATCCTTCATCTGTAAAAGGTAGATAATAATAGAGCATCTCAGCAGGGCACAGTGGCTCATACTTATAACCCCAATACTTTGGGGGATTGAGGCGGGTGAATAGCTTGAACCAGGAGTTCAAAACCAGCCTGGGCAACACAGCAAAATCCCATCTCTACAAAAATACAAAAATTAGCCAAGCATGGTAGTGCACACCTGTAGTCCCAGCTGCTCGGGAGCCTGAGGCGGGGGTATGGCTTGAGCCCAGGAGGGCGAGGCTGTGTAGTGAGCCAAGATTGTGCTATTGCACTCCAGCCTGGACGACAGAGCGGGACTCTGTCTTGAAAAAAATTAAGTAATAATAATAATAATAGAGCACATCTTATAGGTTGTTGTGAGGTTTAACGAGATAGCACAGGCAAAATATTTGGCTGAATAAATGATAACCTTCATTAGTATCATTACCATGAACCAAACGCTGGATTCCAGCATGTGAAAACATTTATGCAACGTTGAACTTCATGAATATTTATTGGGTGTCAGCTCTGTTTCAGGTACTACGCTAGTCTCTTTCCACAAGGACCTCACAGCCTAGAAAGTGAGTGAAAAGTAATTGGGCAATGATACTACAGTGTGATCAGAACTTTAATGGGTGAGGGCACCAGCCCCAGATTCTGCAACATCTAATCCGTTTTGGTGGTTAGGGATGGCTTCTTGGAGGAACTGATGTGGAAGCTAAGATCTCAGGGACATTTAGTTGTTAACCAGATGATGGGGAGGCAGAAGGCAAAGACTTCCTGGTGGGGGTAATGGCATGGGCATAGGACTAGTGTTGAGGGAAAACATTTCAAAGAACATATTGGCTCTTACACTGAAGATGGAGATAAATTTTAGGAAAAACAAAATGGATAAATATGCACCAACGAAAATGCACGAACATGGTCTTTGCAAGGAGTGTGTGGTGTGTAGGGCTATACTGTTCAATATGGTAGCCAGGGACACATGTAGATTTTAAAATTTATACTAATTAAAATTAAATAAAATGTAAAATTTAGTTCCTCAGTCTCCCTGACCTCATTTTAAGTACTCAGTAGTCATCTGTGGCTAATGTTGGACAGTGCAGATATAGAACATCTCCACCGTTGCAGCAAGTTCTACTGGCAGGGCTGACAGAGACTAATCAGGACAGACTTCCTGGAGGAGGGGACAGAAGACTGCAAAGAAAGGGTTCTGGGAAAATCCCTGGGAAGCACTGTGCTCTATTCTTAGAAAAAGAAAAGCCAGGGCTGGGAGTGGTGACGTCGGGGGAGGGAGGGGTGTTGCTTCTGGAAACAGTGTACAACCTGACACCTCTTTGGTCAGGGTCCACCTCTGGGTATGTGCGAGCTGGCATCTCTCACCTAGGCGGGAAGACAGAGGAATGCAAGGGGAACCAGCTAAGGCGGGGGCTGAACCAGGAAGTCCTGCCCCTTCTGGGTCCAGGTTCAGGAGGACTCTGGGAGTTGTAGTTCAGCACTTCTGCAATCCCCTTAAAAGCTTGACAGGGGTGGAAGAGCTGACACCAGGCCTGGGCTGGGCATCTCTTGAGGCGGAGAGTAGGGTTGATCGTCAGGGCTGGGGACGTGTCTGGGTCTGAGTCTCCATGGGGGGTGGCAGGAGGATGACTGTCTTGTCCCCTCCCATCCTTATGTTCTGGAATGGAGAGGAGATGCCAAGGTGGAAGCCTGCATTGGCTGAGGAGCTGAGAAACATGGAACATTCTGTTAATCAGAACCCCCAGCCTACACATTCTGTTCATGGAGATTTGCCCAGGAGAGACAGGAAGTTCCCATAAGGTTAGGGAGGAGGGGCAGCAGATGCATGTCATTAGCTGTTGGTCATTCACGCACTTAGCATATATTCTTTGAGCACCTGCTGTGTGCCAAGCCCTGTTCTAGGCACTGGCAATCAGAGGTGCCCAGAGAGACAGAAGTCCCTTCCCCCAGGAGGTCTAGAGAGAAGAGCAGACAATCAACAATGATTTGCCTTTGCTGGTGTAACATACACGTCATGTAAAAGCCTGACTTAAGTGGATTTTGAAGGATTTTAAGTTTCAATCCAGCCGTTCCTGGTCTCCTACTCACAGACTTCTCTCTGGAAGTGGTAGTCATCTGTAAAAGCGACTGGGTTTGATCATTTTGATGACTGTACTCAAGATACACAGATGATAAGGAGAATGTCCTGAGACATGAGACCTCATGGGACCTCTGCCCCCCAATTCCTGGGTTCCAGCACTGTACACAAGTCAGTTGGGGGTTCTCAGGCTGCTGTTTGGTAAACAGGGTTTACCCTGTCTGGGTCTGAGGGTGATGATCAGACCTTCAACAGGGTTGTAGTGCAAATGGTGTGGAACAGGAGCTGCCCTTGTTTTTTACACACACCCAACAACTTAAGAGCAAAATGAGGCAAGAAGTCTCCCCACCAATCCTCCTGAAGCCACACAACGTGATGTCCCTTTCTTTTCTCTTTTTCTTTCTTTCTCTTTTTTTATTTTGAGACGGAGTCTTGCTCTGCCGCCCAGGCTGGAGTGCAGTGGCGCGATCTTGGCTCACTGCAATCTCCACCTCCCGGGTTCAAGCCATTCTCCTGCCTCAGCCTCCCGAGTAGCTGGGATCACAGGCATCCGCCACCACGCCCAGCTAATGTTTGTAATTTTTAGTAGTGACGGGGTTTCACCATTTTGGCCATGCTGGTCTCAAACTCATGACCTCAGGTGATCCACCCGCCTCGGTCTCCCAAAATGCTGGGATTACAAGCCACCGCGCACAGCCTGTGATATCCTTTTCTTTCTCAGCTTTATTGAGGTCTATCTTGCTTATAATAAAGGCACATTGATTTTAGGTCCTCCAGTTATTTATGCTCTGTACATTTCCCATAGGAGCACATGTCACAGATTCAACTTGATATACTCGTGAAATTATTTGTTTCAACATCTGTAAGCTGCACAACAGCCTGGATTTTGCCAGCTGCCCACCACTGGGTCTCCAGCACCTGGCATGCAATAGGTGCTTAATAAAGATCTGCTGAATGAAATAAGTAAAGGATAACAGAACAGGTATTTTCTTTCAGAGGCGACTTCCTACGATTCTCTCAACTTGTCCACAAGTTCCTATACCCATTACCCCACAACACAATGGCAGGAGGATTCGCACACAGTAGGCGCCCCAGCGAATTCTCGGGTGCAGTCCCCTTGCTTGGCGCGAGGAGCCGCCAGCACCGCACACAGACCTTGTCCGCCCCCGGGCCGGCATCAGCAGCCCAGGCAAGTCAATGCGCCCACATTTATGGAGCACCTCCTGAATTTCTGGGTTGCATTAGGCTCTCGCGGTCGCCGGCTGGGCAGCGGGTCGGTGCCGGTGGCGGGGAATCCTGGCTGGTGACTGGGGAACATCCAGGGGACGCGGGAGAGGACCGGGAGCAAAGTTCCCAGTTGGACAGAGCGGGGTCGGGCCTCGAGGGGCGGGAGCGCTTCCGGCAGAGGTGTCCAAGCGAGTCGTGACCTCTGACCCGCCGGAGAGGTCCCAGGCTCAGGCGCCACTGCCGACTCGGGTCCTGCTGGCTCTGCTCCCCTCCGCGCAGGCGCGGCCGGCCGCAGTTCCCATGGTGACGGGGGCGCGTCCCCGCCCAAGGCCCCGCCCCCAGCAGGCTAGGCTGCGCGGGTCTGCGGGCTCAGCGGGCAGGTGCCGCGGGCTGCGGGCAGGTGGCGGCGCGGCGCGGGCTGGCGGTAGCTCCACGGTAGGTTGCGCAGCGGCTGTGGGGAGTGGGGGCCGGCTGGTCGCCTCCTGTACCCGGCCGGCGAGGTAGCTGGGGGTGACGGCGGCGGGCGAGGGCCGCCAAGTTTCTGCCTGGCCGAGTCCCCGGGAGAAAAGTTGGCAAAGTTGACTGGGGAAGAGGCGGGGACCGGGAGGATTTCCCCAGACTCCGGGTCTGCGGGGAGGGAGGATCCCGGTTTGGGAGACGGGGAATCCGTCTCCCGAGACTTGGGAGTGGATCCCGCGGGAAGATCCCGCACAGGGCAACCAATGGATCACGTGCCACCCGGTTGGCGACTTGGGAGTCGATCCCTGCAGGGGATCGGGCGCTGGAGGCCTGGGGTCCCACCGGATCCCCAGTCAGGGGTGACGGCGGAGGGTGATTCAGAACTGGGAGCGAGAGGATCAATCTCCTCCCACGCCAGCCTGAGCCTTGGGAATGGATTCAGAGAGATCCGGTGGCCGGGAGCTGAGGGATCGCTGGAGATCTGGGTTACTCAGCCTGAAGCTGCTAGGGTCTGGACATCTGTGCGGGTTGGAGGCCCCGGAGGTGGACAGTGGGAAGCTAGGGCGGCGAGTGAGCCGGAGTCCGGGTCGAGGGGAGCCCGGAGGACCCCGGGGTGGTTCGGGGGGCGTGAGAAGGGCGGCGCGCGGGGCCCCTCGGACGCGGAGGCTCTGGACGCGTCCTCCCGGCCTGGCCTGCGCCCCGCTCCGCTCGTCTTTCCAGGGCGGAGGCGCCCTGATGAGATTAAGCCTCAGTCCCCCTGTTCCCAGGCAGGCCCGCGTGATCCCCGCCCCGATGGCTGCGAGGCCCACCCGGTCTTACGGGTGGGGCCCCCGGGATGGGAAGCGGCTCGTTGACCCCCACCAGAGCCAGAGCTTTTCACGCCCTCCTGGCACACACTTGCCTGGGAGTGGGGGCGCCGCGCCTTAATACCCTGATCTTCGTCCAGTCCCGGAGCAGGCGTGTAACCTCCGCCGCGCGATGCCTAGGTGGCCAGGGCTTCCTGCCTGCCGGGACTGAACTTTCTGTAGCCAGGAGCAGCCATTATTTTTTGGAAGGGAAAAGACTGTACCTGTTGCACAAAGAAAAACACTTTCTTTGCACCTTCTTTGTGACCTTGGGCAAAACACTTATCTGAGTCCAGATAGGGACCTTCTGGGCAAAATGAGCTTGGCCTAGGAGGGTCTGCATCCTCCTTCTTCTAGGAGGCTGGCAGGATGGATCGGAATGAAGGGTATGAAACAGGTAGGGGCTCTATAAGTATCAGTGCCTCCCTCAGTCTATGGCCTCTCCTTTCCCATGCCCCATCCCCTGTGCTTGCCTTAACAGTATCTAAAGATTCCAGAAACCCTACTTGCTGTCTTTGAAACTGCAGGATTAGAGAGCTATTTAGCTTGACCTTTCTTCCAAATGGGTTAATTGCCCCTCTGATCCCCCCTTGCAGAGAGAAGCTCTGAGGTTTGGCTAATGAGTAACCAGGACATTTGGACAAGGCTTCTCCCTTGGCCTGGCTTTCCCTCTGCGAATCCATCAAGGTTTCTGGACAAACGTGTGTGTACCCCCAGACTCTGGCGCCTCCCTTCCTTCCTGTTGCAGCCAGGGACAGTTCCCGAGGAATTTGTACAGACACAAGCCCAGATCTTGGTGGTTCTGGCAGGGGGATCCTTTTAAAGGATTTGCATGCTTGTCAAGGGTGCAATTAACCAAGAGAAGTGCAGAGTTTCAATGCAGTGTCTGGGCATATATTTCAGCTGGGCATATGAACTGGCTGGCTCCATTAACCAGCATGTATTGAGCACCTATGTCAGGAGCACTGTAGAAATGGTGTGGCCTAGGGCAACTCAGGATCTGTCCTGTTAGAGTTCTTTTCCAGCTATAGAGCAGTCAGCTTGCCCTGCAGTCTAGTACTGATTCTTGATGTTGGGGATACAGTTCTCACCCTAGGTTCAGAGGCTGGAAGCTGCCCCTACCCCCATGGAGGTCCTACGGGCTGTTTTGTTTGTTTGTTTGTTTGTTTTGTTTTGTTTTGTTTTTTTGAGATGGAGTCTCGCTCTGTAGCCCAGGCTAGAGTGCAATGGCGTGATCTCGGCTCACTGTAACCTCCCCCTCCTGGGTTCAAGCGATTCTCCTGCCTCAGCCTCTGGAGCAGCTGGGATTACAGAGGCCTGCCATTCTGCCTGGCTAATTTTTGTATTTTTAGTAGAGACATGGTTTCACCATGTTGGCCAGGCTGGTCTCAAACTCCTGACCTCAGGTGATCCTCCCGCCTCAGCCTCCCAAAGTGCTGGGATTACAGGCGTGAGCCACCGCACCCAGCCTCACAGGGATGTTTTATATGTGCATTCATTCATTTATTTATCATTTGTTCCTTCAACAAATATTTCAAGACACTGTATCAAAGATGAGGCTAGCAGCCACATCCTTAAGGGGATACTTTATGCCCTGAAAGTCTTTGTGAACATAGGCACTTGTCTGGAAGGGGAGAACCATGATCATAGGAGGAGGGGCTGATGCCTTTGGCTGTGAGGAGGGATAGGGGTCAGAGAGTTTAGTTTTCTCTACAGTCAGTGGGAAGAGGTTGGTGTTAATGGACTGCAGAAGTGGAACAGCTTGTGCAGAAGCCTGGAGGTAGGGGAGTGCCTAGGGTGTTGACTGGGGCCAGGCCAGCCATGCTTAGTGGTTTGGACTTTATTCCTGGGGTGTGGAGTGCTGTGGATCACAGTGAAAGGGTCTCTGCAGGTGAGAGGCAGGGTCAGATGTGTGTTTTGGGAAGCTTGCCCTGGCTGGTGTGGGGAGGCTGGATGATTGGAGGATCATGCCAGGAGGCTGGGGGCCAGTAAGCAGGCTGCAAAAAAAATCCAGGTGAGAGGCCAGGCGCGGTGGCTCACGCCTGTAATCCCAACACCTTGGGAGGCCAAGGTGGGCAGATCACGAGGTCAGAAGATCAAGACCATCCTGGCTAACATAGTGAAACCCCATCTCCACTAAAAATACAGAAACAAAAAATTAGCCAGGCATGGTGGCGGGTGCCTGTAGTTCCAGCTACTTGGGAGACTGAGGCAGGAGAATGGCGTGAACCCGGGAGGTGGAGCTTGCAGTGAGCTGAGATCACGCCACTGCACTCCAGCCTGGGCCACAAGAGCGAAACTCTGTCTCAAAAAAAAAAAAAAAAAAATCCAGGTGAGAGACTATGGTGGACTGGACGTAAAGACCAATGGTGTGCAAGGGTGCTCACTGACAACTTTGACACTGATCAGTGTTACATTTAGAGAGCCACTCACTTTGAAGATCCTTTCCTCAAGGTGGGTGTAACAATCTACCTGGGGGAAGGAAACCCCTCAGTACTGAATTCAGTTTAGCAAACCTTCTTTAGAACCCTCTGTCTGCCTGTTCAGGGGTAGCCATAAACCATGCCAGTCCTCAAGGACTTCCTGTGGGGAGACGTGGGGCATATTATTCCCATTTCACTGATGCAGGCCTCTGTCGCATAGTGAGGTCTTTGCCAGGCAGCAGTGGCAAAGCAGGAATTTGAACTCACTTCCAACTTGCAACTAGTGGATATTTGGGTTCAGGTTAAGCAGTAGGGAAGCAACAGAGGAAGGTGGGTTTGAGTTGGGTGTAGAAGGGGTAAATCGAAGGAGCCTTCCAGGAGGAGGCAGGGATGGAAGGGAGGGAGCCAGCCAGCCAGGCGCAGTGGCTCATGCCTGTAATTCCAGCACTTTGGGAGGCTGAGGCGGGCGGATCACAAGATCAAGAAATAGAGACCATCCTGGCTAACAAGGTGAAACCCTGTCTCTACTAAAAATATGAAAACAAAAAATTAGCTGGGTGTGGTGTTGGGCACCTGTAGTCCCAGCTATTTGGGAGGCTGAGGCAGGAGAATGGCGTGAACCCGGGAGGCGGAGCTTGCAGTGAGCCACGATCGCGCCACCGCACTCCAGCCTGGGTGACAGAGCGAGGCTCCATCTCAAAAATAAATAAATAAATAAATAAATAAATAAATAAATAAATAAATAAAAATAAAAAAAGAAGGGAAGGAGTGAGTCATCCAGAGATACTCCAGGCAAACCCTGGCCCTGCTGTCTCCTGGCTGTGGCCTTGGGCATGGTTGTGGTTTTGAGACTCGACTTCCCTATCTGTAAAAAGGGCTCATGATAGGGTATTCCCATTCTCAAAGGGCTGTTATGTGAGTTTGACGAAGCAGTGCATGGACAGGGCTATGCCCAGTGTCTATGCTCTGTAAGGGGTGGTGTGATTATTATTGCTATAGCCTGTCACCAGGATAAGTTCCAGGTGTGTGGTGCTTTGCTCAACCTGATGTGTGCATGTGTGTGTTAGGGGGAGAGAGGGAGTGACCCACAGGTGACACTTGAGTCTTAAAGGATGAGTAGGAGGGAGGGCTGGGGACATTCCAGGCAGAAGCAACAGCACTGGCAAAGGCATAGATCGCCTGGAGAACTGCAAGCTAATTGATATACCTAGAATTCAGGGTGTGCTGAATGAATAAAAGTTAGACTATAGAGAGCAAAAATTCCTTTTTTACCCCAGACAGTCCCTGGATTTCTAAACCTGAAGGCTTTGGCAGGTTTGGGGCAGAGAGGAGGGCAGGAGCATCCCTGTCCAGGAGTTCACACTCCTTCTTCCACTCACCTATCCAGATTATAGGAGTGTGAACCTACACAAGCCGTGTCCCCCTGGGACCTCATTTTCTTCCTCTGTAAAATGGGAGTACTGGGGAGAATGTAGGTAAAGCACATAGTGCATCAGAGCAGAGCCGTTAAGCCAGAATCTGGGCTAAGCTCTTTTGTTCCCCCCGCTTTTTTTTTTTTTTGAGACGGAATTTTGCTCTTACTGCCCAGGCTGAAGTGCAATGGCACGATCTCCGCTCACTGCAGCCTCCGCCTCCCGGGTTCAAGTGATTCTCCTGTCTCAGCCTCCCAAGTAGCTGGGATTACAGGCATGTGCCACCATGCCCGGCTAATTTTGTTATTTTTAGTAGAGATGGGGTTTCTCCATGTTGGTCAGGCTGGTCTCAACTCCCGACCTAATGTGATCCACCCAACTCGGCCTCCCAAAGTGCTGGGATTACAGGCACCCGGCCCCCTTTTTTTTTTTTTAATATATATATTGTACAACAAACCCAGGTGGTGCTTGTTTTCGAGACCCTCGACTTTGCAGTTCATGAAACTGAGGCTTCAAGAGGTTATTGATTTGCTGCGAGGTCACGCAGCTGGAAAGTGGAAGAGCTGGGATTTGAACCCAAAGCTGTCTGCCTCAAAGCCATGCCCTTCCCACTTCCGTGGCTCCCAACACAAGGAGGGGTGCTTCTGCCTATTCTCACTACTCAAACTGCTGCCGTTTAAAAAGAAGCTAAGGCCAAGTGCAATGGCTTCCGTCTGTAAGCCCAGCGCTTTGGGAGGCTGAGATGGGAGGATTGCTTGAGCCCAGGAGTTTGAGACCAGCCTGGGCAACATAGCGAGACTCTGTCTCTGAAAAAACAATTTAAGGCCGGGTGCGGTGGCTTATGCCTGTAATCTCAGCACTTTGGGAGGCCGAGGTGAGCGGATCACCTGAGGTCAGGAGTTCGAGACCAGCCTGGCCAACATGGTGAAACCCCGTCTCTACTAAAAATGCAAAAACCAGCCAGGCGTGGTGGCAGGCACCTGTAATCCCAGCTACTCGGAAGCCTGAGGCAGGAGAATCGCTCGAACCTGGGAGTTGGAGGTTGTGGTGACCTGAGATCATGCCATTGCAATCTAGCCTGGGTGACAGAGAAAGACTCTGTCTAAAAAAAAAAAAAAAACAAACTTTAAAAATTAGCCTGGGCCGGGCGCGGTGGCTCAAGCCTGTAATCCCAGCGCTTTGGGAGGCCGAGACGGGCGGATCACGAGGTCAGGAGATCGAGACCATCCTGGCTAACACGGTGAAACCCCGTCTCTACTAAAAAATACAAAAAAAAAAAAAGACAAAAAAAAAAAAAAAAAAAAAAAAAATTAGCCTGGCGGTCAGGTGCAGTGGCTCATGCCTGTAATCCCAGCACTTTGAGAGGCAGAGGCAGGCGAACCACCTGAGGTCAGGAGTTCAAGACTAGCCTGATCAACATGGAAAAACCCTGTCTCG
>NW_016830474.1:173872-200830 GCF_001698545.2 Rhinopithecus bieti
ACAAAAAAAAAAAACCCCCCCCCCCAAAAAAAAAAAAAAAAAAAAAAAAAAAAAAAAAAAAAAAAAAAAAAGCTAGGTATGGTAGCACACGACTGTAATCCCAGCTACTTGGGAGGCTGAGGCAGCAGAATCACTTAAACCTGGGAGGCAGAGGTTGCAGTGAGCCGAGATTGTGCCACTGCACTCCAGCCAGGGCAATAGAACAAAACTTCATCTCAAAAAAAAAACAAAAACAAAAACAACGAAAATCTTTGGGAGGCCTAGCTGGGTGGATCACGAAGTCAGGAGATCGAGACCACGGTGAAACCTCATCTCTACTAAAAATACAAAAAAAAAAAAAAAAAAAATTAGCCAGGCGTGGTGGCAGGCACCTGTAGTTCCAGCTACTTGGGAGGCTGAGGCAGGAGAATGGCGTGAACCCGGGAAGCGGAGCTTGCAGTGAGCCGAGATTGCGCCACTGCACTCCAGCCTGGGCGAGAGAGCGAGACTCTGTCTCAAAAAAAAAAAAAAAAAAAAGAAAAGAAAAAGAAATTAGCCTGGCCCAGCTCATTCAGAGGCTGAGACAGGAGGGTTGCTTGAGCTCTCGGGACTTCGATGCTGCAGTGAGCTTTGATTGCGCCACTGCACTTTAGCCTGAGACAGAGTAAGATCTTGTCTCAAATAAATAAATACATAAATACATAAAAAAATTTAAAAAATAGAAATTAAAAATCAAAGGAAACTGGTCAAGTGCAGTGACTCACACCTGTAATCTCAGCACTTTGGGAGGCTGAGGTGGGAGGATCACTTGAGGTCACGAGTTTGAGACCAGCATGGCCAACATGGTGAAACCCCATCTCTACTGGAAAAATAAAATAAAATAAAAAATTAAAAGAAATAAAAATCAGCCAGGCGTAATGGCGGGTGCCTGTAATCCCAGCTATTTGGGAGGCTGAGGCATGAGAATCCCTTGAACCTGGGAAGTGGAGGTTGCAGTGAGCTAGATCGTGACACTGCACTCCAGCCTGGACGACAGAGTGAGACTGTGTCTCAAAAAGTAAAAATAAAAGGAAGCTAACAAACAATCGAGGCATATATATACATATATATATATATACACACACACACACACACATACACACACATACACACACAGACCCATATTTTTTTTCCTTCAATGCAATGAATATTTAATGACCATCTTATGTGGGCAAGGCACTCTACTTGTGAAAAATTCAAAAGATCACCTGCCCTTAGGAATACTCTGGTCAACTGTACGAGAAGAAGGAAGGGGGCAAGGCAAGATGAGACAAACAAGCAAATAATTATGGACTTGACTTCTGAGCAGAAGCTATCACAGCTACATTTGTTAATTGCTTAGTTAAGTGACCTTTGAAATGTTCTATAGCCTTGTCTCCATTAAGAACATGAAATACAGCCGGGCGCGGTGGCTCACGCCTGTAATCCCAGCACTATGGGGCCCCGAGGCAGGTGGATCATTTGAGGTCAGGAGTTTGAAACCAGCCTGACCAACATGGTGAAACCTGTCTCTACTAAAAATACAAAAATTAGCTGGGTGTGGTGGTGGGCGTCCATAATCCCAGCTACTCAGGAGGCTGGGGCAGGAGAATCACTTGAACCTGGGAAGGGGAGGTTGCAGTGAGCCAAGATTGTGCCACTGCACTACAATCCGGGTGACAGAGTGCGACCCTGTCTCAAAATAAAAAAAAGAATATGAAATATATTTCGAAAGCATGATCTTGGGATGTTTACATCACTGAGTCAGAAATGATAAACACATCAAAATTTTTTATTATGAAAATAATGTATAATACACCAAACACTTCCGAGATGGCAAAATAATATTCTAGAAAGTAAAAAGTGAGTCTCCTATGCCAGATTCCCAATCCTACTTCTGAGAGAGCCAGCAGCTTCTCCTGACAATCTACAAACTTTGCACACACACATGCTCTGTTTACTTCCTTCCACACTCCTATCACACTGTGCAAATGATCAAAGTTATCTTTACATCCACTTTGGAGCCAGATGGAAGGAGTTGAATCCTAGCTCTGCCACTTACTGGCTGTATGACCTTGGGCAGGTGACTTAACTTCTCTGAGCCCATTTTCTTGTCAGTAAGTGGGGAGGCAGATGGTATGTGCTCAATATGTGTAGATGCTGTTATTATTATCCTCATTATTACTAGTAGTGGTCATTGTGGAGTTAGTATTATTAATGACTTTCCCCTCTACTCTCAGCTCCTAGAAGGCAGAAACCCTACTTAACCTTCATTGCTGTCTGTAGTGTTCCTAACTGGTACTGCCAGACACAGAGTTGGTGCTCAGGACATAGCCTTGGAGTAAACTAATGAATCCATATATGTAAACATATTCTTTGAACAACAGCAGCAACAACAGTAACAATAATAAAGAGGCCGGGTGCAGTTGCTCACGCCTGTAATCCCAGCACTTTGGGAGGCCAAGATGGGCGGATCACAAGGTCAAGAGATCGAGACCATCCTGCCCAACATGGTGAAACCCCGTCTCTACTAAAAATACAAAAATTAGCTGGGTGTGGTGGTGCGCGCATGTAGTCCCAGCTACTCGCGGGGGCTGAGGCGGGAGGATCACTTGAACCCGGGAGGCAGAGGTTTAAGTGAGCCAAGATCACACCACTGCATTCCAGCCTGGCGACAAGAGTGAGACTCCGTCTCAAAAAAAAATACATAAATAAATAAAACAAATAATTTCACACGTGAATTAAAAATATATTTGGGTACTTTCCCATTTCAGAATGTGTTGATTTACCTCGTTCTTTTTAAAAGCTGAATAAGGCCAGCTGTGGTGGCTCATGCCTGTAATCCCACCACGTTGGGAGGCCAGGCGGATCACTTGAGGTCAGGGTTTCAAGACCAGCCTGGTCAACATGGTGAAACCCCATGTCTACTAAAAATACAAAAATTAGCCGGACATGGTGGCACGCACCTCTAATCCCAGCTACTTGGGAGGCGCGAGGCAGGAGAATTGCTTGAACCTGGGAGGCGGATGTTGCAGTGAGCTGAGATCACACGACTGTACTCCAGCCTGGGTGACAGGGCAAGACTCCGTCTCCAAAAAAAAAAAAAAAGTAAAAAATAGCCGAATAATTTCCAGTGCATGAAGGTGCTATGAACTTATTTAACCGATCCCCCCTTGATGGACATGGAGTTGTTTTTCAGGTTCTTCTTCTTTTTTTTTTTGTTATGACACAGTGCCGCAGTAAACATCCCTGTTGACGTGTCTTTGTGTACTTGTTGCAGTAGGCTGGAGGACAGATTCCAGGATGTGAAGTTTTGGGGATGGAGGGTGTTTAGAACATTGACCTGCCCTGCCCATTTTCCCAGCAGAGTGGTTATACCTTTCACACTCTTACCACAGCTGTGTGAGAGAGAGCCTGTTTGTATATTTCAGAGAGAAGGAACAGTGTTTGGCTCTCTCTTGTCTGTGGCCATAGGACATGGCCTCTGGCCTGAGGGAAGGTGAGAGTTCTTATAAGTGACACAATATTTTGTGGCCCTTGGGGTTCTTTTTGTTGTTACTGTTTTTGTTTTGAGACAGGGTCTTTAGCAAGACGCTCTTTCATCCAGGCTGGAATGCAGCGGTGCGATCTCAGTTCACTGCAGCCTCGACCTCCTGGGCTCAGATGGTCCTCCCACCGCAGCCTCCCAAGTAGCTGGGATTACAGGCATGCACCACCATGCCTGGCTAATTTTTTGTACTTTTGTAGAGACGAGATTTTGCCATGTTACCCAGGCTGGTTTCAAACTCCTCAAGCGATCCTCCCACCTCAGCCTCCCAAAGTGCTAGGATTACAGATGGGAGCCACCACACCCAGCCTGGCCCTTGGGTTTTAATACAAACTGCTGGTGACTGTGTCTCGGAAGATATTTGCCCACGTATGCACAAGTCTTTCTGGACATACATGGTCCCTGTATTAGTCAGGCTTTTCTGTGATCATACTGTGTAACAAACGTCTCCTACATCACAGTGGCCTTTAACAGCAAACATTTGTTTCATGCTCACAAGTCAGCAGGTAGCTTGGCTGACGTTAGCTAGGCTTCGCCAGCAAGGCTGGCCCTAGGCTTTGGATTGGGTTCAGGTCTGCCTTGTGAATCTTAAGGGTGGCAGCCAGCCAGGGCTTGCTCTTCTGTGGTAGACAACAGAAGCCTCCATTCTGAATTGAGAAGCTGTCACTTCTGCTCTCATGCTATAGGCTGAAGCAAGTCACATGGCAAGCCTGACATCAATGAGTTGAAGTCTACTCCTCTCATGGATGCTGAATGAGTATTTGCTGAACAATAATAGAACCTGCCACAATTATTTTCTGATGGGGTAGGACCAGTCCTTGCAGGAGTAGAGGGTCTGCCTGGAGGACATGGGTAAGAATCATGGCTCATGATTTGTGGACAAGCGGTCACACAGCAGAGGCTCTGGGTAAGGAGACCTGGTTTGAGTTTATAACTAGAGACAGGCAGTTCACCAACTGAGTCTCAGATTCCTTATCTGGAAAATGGGAATATTGTCTTCTCTGGCGAGCTGCTGGGAAGCTCAGAGATATTACTGCATAAGGAGGTGCTTTATACCTATGAGGTGAGGTGGGGAGGTGAGAAATCAGGGATGATTGTCTTGATGATGATTTTTGTGCTGGAGCTGGCTTACAATTCCCTGAGCTGTGATACCTGTAGCCGGTAGAGTGAGAGAATACAGCAACACCAAGGTGAGACTGGGAGGGATAGGTCTGGGTTTGAATCCCAGCTCTGCCCATTATGGGCCACGTGACCTTTGATCAGCCTTCTCACATCCCTCAGCCTCAGTTTGCCTGTCTGTAAAAGGGACACAGTGTGCTTATACCCATTAATAAGGACTGTGAAATGCTTGGCATGAGGTAGATGATAACCAGATGGTGGCTGTGAGCATTGGCATGGAGCTGAGGGGGTCCTGATAGGGGCAGAATGAGGAATTCTGCCACCCATTCCCTTGGGAATATTGCAGGGACCCTGGAGCCAGACTGCTTGGATTCAAATTCTAGCCCCACCACTTACCAGCTGTGTGGCTTTATGCAAGGCAGTTAACCACTCTGGGCCTCAGTTTTCTCATCTGTAAGCTGGGAGTAATAATAGAGCCTGCCTCATGAGGTTGACAAGCATTAAATGTGTTAACACATACCACCTGCTAATGAATTCACATGCACCTTAGCTAGTATTGTTAGGATTACTAGTATTATTATTAGTCTGTGGAGGCCCAGAGAGGTTGCCTCCCTTCCTGGGAGCCACCAGGGCCTTGGGGAAAGGAGTGATGAGAAGTGGATGCGTTTTGGGGCCCTGCTTCTGAGGCGGTGGGCTTTCCCCCTTCTGCTGTGGCTAATATGGGTCACCTCTTGAGGTTGGTCAAAGTGCCTTTACCAACCACGCAGCCCTCCTGAGTCCTGAAGCAGCCCTGACCCAGCCAGGGAAGAGTCATGGGGCGCTCTGATCTAAGAACTACTCACATGGCGCCACTATGGATGCACACAGCAGGCTTCCGGGAGCCCAGGTTTATGAGTATCCGCAGGGCTCACTGAGATAGCTGCAGGGTTACAGGCCACTCACTCTCTCCTTCAGTTGTTCACTCCATAAAAATGTATCATGTATTGGGAGGCCAAGGCGGGCGGATCACCTGAGGTCAGGAGTTTGAGACCAGCCTGCCCAACATAGCGAAACCTGATCTCTATTAAACATACAAAAAATTAGCCGGGCTTGGTGGCGGCCACCTGTAATCCCAGCTACTTGGAAAGCTGAGGCCGTAGGAGAATCACTTGAACCTGGGAGGCGAAGCTTGCCGTGAGCCGAGATCATGCCACTGCACTCCAGCCTGGGCAACAGGAGTGAAACTCCATCTCAAAAATAAAAAAATTAAATTAAATAAAAAAAAAAAAAGGAGCGGGCGCAGTGGCTCACGCCTGTAATCCCCGCACTTTGGGAGGCCGAGGCGGGTGGATCACAAGGTCAGGAAATCGAGACCATCCTGGCTAACACGGTGAAACCCTGTCTCTACTAAAAATACAAAAAATTAGACTGGCGGGCGCCTGTGGTCCCAGCTACTCCTGAGGCTGAGGCAGGAGAATGGCGTGAACCCGGGAGGCGGAGCTTGCGTGAGCGGAGATCTTGCCACTGCACTTCAGCCTGGGTGACAGAGCGAGACTCCGTCTCAAAAAGAAAAGAAAAAAGAAGTTTGCGGGAGATAACTGAGGTTGTCTCTCATCTTTATGCAGATCTTGCTTTTGAGAATAATAATGTTATCTGTAGTAAAACAAAGATAGGACTGGACACGGTGGCTCACACCTGTAATCCCAGCACTTTGGGAGGCCGAGGCAGGCGGATCACTTGAGGTCAGGATTTTGAGACCAGCCTGGCCAACATGGTAAAACTCTGTCTCTACCAAAAATACAAAAATTAGCTAGGCATGGTGGTGCATGCCTATAGTCCTAGCTACTTGGGAGGCTGAAGCAGGAGAATTGCTTGAACCTGGGAGACAGAGATTGCAGTGAACCGAGATAGTGCCACTGCACTCCAGCCTGGGAGACAGAGGGAGACTCTGTCTCGACAAAAAACAGCAAAAAAAAAAACTCCCGCAAAACCCAAAAATAACAAGTGAATAATAAGTCTGTCCTAGGCTCTGTGCTCATCATTTTCCTATGTACTTTTCTTTTTTTTAATTTATTATTCTTGAAACAGGGTATTCTGTCACCCAGGCTGGAGTCCAGTGGCGCTATCACAGCTCACTGCAGCTTCCATTTCCCAGGCTCAAGTGATTCTCTCTCCTCAGCCTTCTGAGTAGCTGGGACCACAGGAATGTGCCACCATGTTAAACTAATTAAAATTTTTTTTTGTAGAGACAGGATCTTGCTATATTGCCCGGGCTAGTCTTGAACTCTTAGTCTCAAGTGATTCTTCCACCTCAGCCTCCCAAAGTGCTGAGATTACAGGTGTGAGCCACCATGCCCTACCCCTATACATTGTTGTATTTGATTCTTGTGACTCCATTTTACAGGTGAGGAAACTGAGGCTCGGAGAAGGAGTCATTTGCCCAGGGCCGTACTACTGGGAATGGGGAATGTGGATACATGTAGCCTGACTCCAGCCACCATGCTCTGAATCCCTCCTGCTGGTGCCCCTCTGGTGGTGAAGCAGGATGGGCAGAGCCAAAAAATCCTAGTGTTAGATCCTGTTCCCACATGTTGATGCTATGTGGCTTTGCACTTGTGATTTCACCTCCCTGAGCCTCAGTTCTTCTGCAGAAAGAAGATGACAAAATTTCTTCCGTGAGGTCATTGTAAGATTAGATACAGCAACCATTTATAAAGTCTCTGGCACATAGTAGGCTCTAAAAAAAAAAAATGGGAGACCTCAGCTGGGCACGGTGGCTCACACCTGTAATCCCAGCACTTTGGGAAGCTGAGGCAGACAGATCACCTAAGGTCAGGAGTTTGAGACTAGCCTGGCCAATGTGGTGAAACCCTGTATCTACTAAAAATACAAAAATTAGCCAGGCATGGTGGCGCACACTTGTAATACCAGCTACTTGGGAGGTTGAAGCGGAAGAATTGCTTGAATCCGGGAGGTCGTTGAGATCACGCCAATGCACACCAGCCTGGGTGACAAGAGTGAAACTCCTTTTCAAAAAAAAAAAAAGGGAGACCTCCCCCATAAAAAGATGAGCTTAGGCCAGGCACATTAGCTCACACTTGTAATCTCAGCACTTTGGGAGGCCAAGGCAGGCGGATCACGAGATCAGGAGTTTGAGACCAGCATGGCCAACATGGTGAAACCCTATCTCTGCTAAAAATACAAAAAATTAGCTGGGCGTGGTGGCAGGTGCCTGTAATCCCAGCTACTCGGGAGGCTGAGGCAGGAGAATTGCTTGAATCCGCGAGGTGGAGGTTGCAGTGAGCCAAGATCATGCCGTTGCTCTCTGACTTGGGCAACAAGAGTGAAACTCCATCTCAGAAAAAAAAAAAGGATGAGCTTAAGGTTTTAAAAAATGTGTGTAAGTTGTCCCAAAGAATTATTTTATAAATCATAATGTAAATCTTCCTTGTTTGTTGTAGTAGCAGAAGTAGCAACAATGGTAGTAATAAAAGTAAAAACTAACTTTGATTCATTGCTTCTTATAAGCCAGTTCCTCTGACATAGACTCTGTGTGTTATTTTATAGGATCTTCATAATAACCTGTGAAGAAAGATAGTAGTGTTATTCCCATTTTACAGATGAGGAAACTGAGGCTCCAAGAAGTGAAATGCCTTGCTTTCCAGCTAGTGGCAGGCAGGGAGGACTAGAGCCTTGTTATTAATACATGAGAATCTCATTCCAGTGCAATACCCCTTCCTGTTGGAGAAACAGCTGTATTTTCATAGGCACCAGGTCAGGGCTGAGGCTCCCAGCTGACTTTGTGTTGATATTTCTTTTCTTTTTGTTTTGCTTCCTCAGGGGGGAAAACCTTTTCTGGGGAGTTCTGTTTACTGATGGCTTAGCGAGCACTGCCGAAGGAAGGAAACTTTGGGTCTGCAGGGCCTCCCTGCAGAAGGGGAGCCCAGCGGGTGCATTGGGTGCACCGAGGTCACTGTGCACTCACACCGCCTGGCCTGTCTGGACTTGAAGCCTGGGTCTTGGCGGGCACTGCCTGCTCAGCCTTGCCCAGTGCTCTGGGCAGGGCTGAGGAGTAACTTGGTTAGGGAACTCCCAATGCCCTTTGGCCTGGGAAGCTGCCCAAGTTTGTCTTTCCCTTTCATTTTAGGCCCCAGCACTGGAAAGCGCTTGTCTTTTTTTTTTCGAATGATTGCTTACCTGCATACCTGGGACTGTGCTTACCACGTGAAGAGGTTCTAGGCCATGAGAGAGAGTATAGAATGTATTAAAATGAGTCCTAGACTGGGTATGGTGGCTCATGCCTGTAATCTTAGTGTTTTGGGAGGCCAAGGTGGGAGGATTGCTTGAGCCCAGGAGTTTGAGACCAGCCTGGGCAACAGAGTGAGACCCTGACTCTACAAAAAATTAATTAACCAGGTGTGGTGGTGCACACCTGTAGTCTCAACTGCTCAGGAGGCTGAGGCATGAGGATAGCTTGAGCCAGGGAGGTTGAGGCTGCAGTGTGCTGTGACAGTGCCACTGCACTTCAGCCTGGGTGACAGAGCAAAAGCCTATTGCAAATGAATGAATGAATGAATGAATGAATGAATGGGTTCTAGGCCTGAAGTCAGGCCTCCTGAGTTTTAGTCCAGCTTCTCTGCTGTGTGTTCCTGGGTATACCCCTTCCCCTCTCTGGAGGACAAGGAACTGGATAGGTAGATTCTAGAGCCTCTTATTTCTGCCATACATTCTGGGAAGAATTAAAATCAGCCTTTTCAAAGACAGGACCTAGAAAAACCACAATTTGCTGACAGGGCCTACTGTGTGCCAAGTCCCTTGTTAGGGAGGTACTATGTTAGATGCCTTCTTGTCAAATCCTTGGAATGACTCAGGCAGTTGGTATCACCAGCCCCCTTTCCTGTTGAGGAAAAGGAGGCTCAGAGAGGTAAAGGCCTCCTCAATGTCATAAGCTTGGGGTAAGAGGCGGCAGAGCCTGTGTTAGAACTCAGGTCTTCCTCCTGCAAAGCTCTGACTCCATCAGAAACACCTTTTCTCCCATCGGAAGTTCCAGTGCCAGGTGTCCTTTCTTCTCTTGGGATAGTTGATCATTTTCTTCTTTGTTATTTGTTGAGCACCTACTGTTTACCAAGGCCTGCGCTGGGCCTTGGGCCTCAGAGCTGCCTGGGGCCTGGCCTCCTCCCTTAAGGAGGACAGAGAAGATGAGGCAGTGAGCAGCAGGCCTAGGGCTGTGATCCCAGCCTCGGCCCCATTGTCCCCCAGGCTTGAAGCAAAACCGTTTTCCTTGACACGCTTAAGACTTGGATGAGACAGGTCGCTTTGGCAACCAGCAGACCACCTTCTTCTTGGAGAGGCGAGGTGCCTGGTTACTGTCAGATTTAACTTGAAAAAGGCAGTGGCAATGCTTCCAAGTCCTGTCTTGATGCAGATGTCTTAATCTCAGCCCCTCTGGCTTCCTTTCCTTTGATTCATTAAAAGGTAGGGAAAGGGGGTGGCGGGGCAGGGGAGAAGGCAGCAAAAAGCATGGAGGAATTTTTGGAATGCCCAGAATGCTGGCTGACCTAGCAGAGCAGGTGTGAGCCATCTCCCCTGGCTTTGGTTGGAGTCTGTTGGGCATGCCTGGAGGCTCTCTGGGTGCCATCCAGTTCCTGTCCTTGAGGCCCGAGTCACCCGGGGAAGGTGGCTCTCCTGTGACTCCAGCTGCAGCCTGTAGTAGAAGATGCCGCCTGGGTCCGGAGCCATGCAGCCTGCAGTCATGTCCTGGCTCTGTTTTCTCCCCAGCCATGGGAATGGTTTCCCGTGTCCACCCCAGCATCCGCACCCATGGAATGGGGGTGCTGATGTCTGTCTTTCAGCCTGGCTGGGAGCTCTTAGCAGGGTCACATGGTGAACAGTGGGACAAATGGAGTGTCCATGCGATTCTATTTGGGTAGGTGGTGATGTTAAGTAAAGCCCCTACTGTGTGCATGGAGCTGTCTGGAGTACTGATACATTCCCAGACTTTTACTGATTACATAGTCTTACCATTTAGGGGACCCGTCTGTTTACTTGGCCTCCCCTCCACACCATGCATGTATTAGCATGAGATGACTCTCTTCTTATTTTCCAAATTGATAATTTTTATGCTCTTTTTATCCTTATTATGCAGCAATACCTTTTTATTGTTTTATTGTTTTGCTTTGTGTTGTTTTGTTTTGTTTTGTTGAGACAGGGCCTTGCCCTGTCACCCAGGCAGGAGTGCAGTGGTGCAATCATGGCTCACTGCAGCCTTGAGCTCCCAGACTCAGGCGATTCTCCCACCTCAGCCTCCCGAGTAGCTGGGACTACAGGTGTATGCCACCATGCCGGCTAATTTTTAAACTTTTTTTTGCAGAGACAGACTCTCCCATTGTTGCCCAGGTTGGTCATGAACTCCTGGACTCAAGAGATCTGCCCACTTCAGCCTCCCAAAGTGCTGGCACTACAAGTGTGAGCCACCGTGCCCGGCCTCATTTTTATTGTCGAACATTTCAAAATGTAGTTGTCCCTTGGTATACTCAGGGGATTGGTTCCAGATCTCCCTCGGATACCCAGATCTGAGCATGCTCAAGTCCTTTCTATAAAATGGTGTAGTATTTGCATGTAACCTACACATATCTTCCTGAATACTTTAAATCATCTCTAGATTACTTATGATACCTAATCCAATGTAAGAAATATTATACTGTATTATTTATGGAATAATGACAATAAAAACCTCTGTACGTGTTCATTACAGACACAGCCATCTATATTTTAAAAACAATATTTTTCATCCAAGCTTGGTTGAATCCATGGATGTGAAACGCAGAGATACCGAGGGCTGGCTGTACAGATAAACAAAAAGGAGATAAAACTCATAATCCCACATTCTAAAGATAACTGGTGCTAATATTCTGGGCTCTTGATTTAGACTCGTTCATCATACCCTGCATACATACATATTGATTGAGATTTCAGCTCCGTGTCTTGGGGCACATGTAGAATGTGGGCTTTATACTGAGGTGGCTTATATTCCAGCCCTGGCTCTGTAACCGCTTGGCTGTGTGACAGAAGGGAGATCACTACCCAATATGAACTTCGGTTTCTGCTCTGTAAAACTCGGTTGCTGTGAGGATTAAATGAGTTAAGGTCTGTGCACTCTTCAGAGAGGGGCCCCTTCTATGGATGCTGTAATTGATAACTAGTGGATTTAGAGAACAGGCTTCAGAGAAGACCCCCTCCCCCAGGCACGGCCCAGGGGTGCTTTCTTTAGCTCCCGAGGTGGGAGCTGCTCAGAACGGGGCTTGGGCCAGGGAGTTTGACTCACACAAAGCACTCTCGGCAAACTCTCAAACCAGTCCTGATCTTTATCACTCCGGGATGCTTCCTGTCCCTGCTGAGGCCTGGGCATTGTCCAAGTTAAAGCTACTGGACGGTCCCAGCAGGCTGGGAGGTGGCCCCTGTAAAATGAGCTCACCGAGAACCCTTCCGCCTCCCCCGCTGACTCCAGCAGTGGCTTCTGGAGGACAGGCTCGAGACACCAGGGGAGAAGGATAAGGTTGGAGTGCTACTTCCAAGAAGGTCTGAAAGCCGTGATGTCACCTGGACACTGCAGGATCCCAGAAGGCCACAGAGAGGAAAGGGCTGGGGGAGCCATAGGGCAGGGCAGGTCATGGAGCCTGGTTTTCAGAGGGGAGTTTGGGGTTGGAGACATCTGTAGGGAAGTGAAGCTGCACTGTACTAGCTTTGTGAATTTGAATCAATACATTATACAACCTGGTCCATCCTTGGTTTCCATCTCTATAAAATGAGGCTAATGGTAGGGCTTACCTAATAGGGTAGATGTGCCTTTATCATGTAAAGGCTCCTAGCACAGCCAGGCACAGGGTTGGTGCCTCTTCCTCCTCCTCCTCATCATCATCTAGTATAGGAGGCTAATCTTTTGGCTTCCCTGGGCCACATTGGAAGAAGAAAAATTGTCTTGGGCCACACATAAAGTACACTAACACTATCAATAGTTGATGATAAACTAAAAAAAAAAATTTAAAAAATCTCCTAACATTTTAAGAAAGTTTATGAATTTGTGTTGGGCTGCATTTAAAGCCGTCCTGCAGCCCGAGGGCCATGGTTTAGACAAGCTTGATCTAGTATATTTATAACAACACCAACCATACAGACTGAGCCAGACCCTGTGCTAACCATTTGCTATGCACTATCTCACTCAATCATCGTAATCAACTGTAGCCACTGTTATTTATTTGTTATTTATTTATTTATTTATTTATTTATTTATTTATCTTGAGATGGAGTCTCATTCTTGTTGCCCAGGCTGGAGTGCAATGGTGGGATCTTGGCTCACTGCATCCTCTGCCTCCCGGATTCAAGCGATTCTCCTGCTTCAGCCTCCTGAGTAGCTGGGACTACAGGCATGTGCCACCACGCCCGGCTAATTTTGTATTTTTAGTAGAGATGGGGTTTCACCATGTTGGTCAGGCTGGTCTCGAACTCCTGACCTCATGTGATCCACCCGCCTTGGCCTCCCTTAGTGCTGGCGTGAGCCACCACGCCCAGCCAGCCGCTGTCATTACTACTACTATCTAGCTGTCAGATTCCCCATGGGAAGTAATCAATGAAGGACAGCCATAGTGGCTATTCCTGTTTCTGCTGGTGCCACCCAGAGCTGTCTGTGTGAGACGTAGCTCCCTTGCCAACCCAATATCCACAAATTGGGGCATCTACCCCTTCTGTGGAAGGGAGTCTTCTACTGGGGCTGTTCTTGAGAAAAACTCCTTGTTTTTCTTGTTCATGACGCTTCAGTGCCATGCCAGGATGCCTTTAGTTTGTGATCCTCTGAGCCCGGTTTGTCTGTTTTCGTTTCCCTGAAGGATGGCTGCTGAATCTTGGGGTTATCGCCCGGGTCCCCCAGTGTGAATGTTGTACCCACAACATGGTACATTCCCAGTGTCTCTCAAATTTGGGGTGATCCATCTGGCTGCTGTGGGATGTGGTCCTGAATTTGCACCCAGAAATTGGTATTTTTTTGGAGAGGTATTGGTTTTTTTTTTTGTGGATCATGAAGGAAAGAGTTTGGTGGCTTTTAGGTAGAGGGTTGGGGGGGCACCTGGGCTTCCCCTGTGCTGCTGGCCTGGGTTGTGGCCTGAGTGCCCTCTCAAAAAGGCTGGAATTCTTAACGTGCCACTGTTTCCAGAGAGGTTTCTTTAGCAGTGCTTCCAAAGGAAGCATGAACCTGGGGGATTTCATATTCCAGGGTGTGTCTAGTGGGAGGGGACTGAGGGAGAGTAGGTGCCTGGAACAGGCTAGGGTCCCAGCTGGTGACTCAGTTTCCCTTCTACCTGGTCGGGGCTTTGAAGTCCAAGATCATGCTTGAGAGAGATGGGAACCTGTAAATGTAACTCTTTCTGCGGTGTTTATTCCTAAAAACAATATAGGATCATTGCAGAACGTGGCGGAAAAATAAGTAGTAGGCAGGCAGACAAACATGCAAAATGTTACCACCCAGCAGATATTACAGTGGTTAACAACAACTAAAATAATGATCATAAACATGGTTAATGATTATTGAAGAGTTGCTACATGTTCTATATGGTTTACCTTATTTCACTGCTCAGAAAACAGTGCTCATGAGAGATCTGCATTCAGGAACCTGTGCTCATAAGCATATGGTCAGAACCACCCATTCAGTCTTCTACCATCTAGCTGCTTTCCATGCATTCTTCCATCCATTCCTCCATTTTGCATTCATCCATCCACCTACCCATTCATCCACTCATGCATCCATCCATCCATCTATCCATCCATCCATCCACCCATCCATCCATATATAATCCATGCATCCATGTGTGTATTCATCTATCATTTCATTCATCTTTCCTTCTATCTACTTACCTGTCCTTCCTTCTTTCCATCTGTCTATATACCTACCTACCTTCCATTCCATCCACTTATTCTTTATTTCTCTCTTTCCCTCTCCTCCCTCCCTCCCTCCCTCCCTCCCTTCCTTCCTTTCTTCCTTCCTTCCTTCTCTTTCTTTCATCCATCCATCTCATCTAACAATATTAAGCACCTACCCTGTGCCAGGCACTGTTCTGGGCACCAAGGATGCAGCAGGGTTCAGTGCCTTTGTAGTCCTGACATTCTGGTGGGGAGAAGCAGGTACAAAAGTCCGTGCATAAACCAGTACTCTTAAGAGCGATGGTGAAAATAAAAGAAGGTAATGTGGAAGACAGTTTCTGCTTTCAATGGGGTGGCTAGGGAAGGGCTCTGGGAGGAAATGACCTATGTGCTGAGACCTGAAGGAGACAAAGGGGCCATCTGAAGAGCCCGGGGGGAAAGTGTTGTAGGTAGCAGGACTGGCAAGTGCAAAGGCCCCCGCCAGGAGCAAGCTGGGCATCCTGCTGGAAGACCGGAAGGCACAGGGAGCAAGGGGGAGAGGTTCAGGAGGCCGGGCTAGTGCAGGGCAATTTGGGGTTCATTGTAACTGCAGTTGCCCTTCATGACAGGACTTGGTTTGGGCTTTTTAAAAACCCTGACTGCTGGAAAGGGAATGGACTTGTGCTCAGGGGCAGAAGTGGAGTCCCGGAGGGCAGTGAGGAGGCTGCATCTGTGCAGGTGGGGAGGATGGTGGCATACAGGAAAGGACTGTCCTTCTCATGACCCTCCCATTCCCTGTTCTTGCCCCTCTCAGTACAGACCCCAAACTGCATATGAGGTGTTTTTTTTTTTTTTTTTTTTGAGACGGAGTCTCACCCTGTCGCCCAACCTGGAGTGCAGTGGTGTGATCTCGGCTCACTGCAACCTCCACCTCCCGGTTCAAACAATTCTCCTGCCTTGGCCTTCCAAGTAGCTGGGATTATAGATGTGTGCCACCATGCCCGGCTAATTTTTTTTTTTTTTTGTATTTTTAGTAGAGATGGGATTTCACCATGATGGCCAGGGTGGTCTCTAAGTCCTGACCTCAAGTGACCTGCCTGCCTCGGCCTCCCAAAGTGCTAGAATTACAGGCATGAGCCACCATGCCTGGCTATTGCATATGATTATTTATATATTTGTTTCTCTAATAATGTCTGTCTCTCCTATGGAACTATGAAGGTCCAGGAGGGCAGGGACTTTGCTCCCTGCCATGTCCCAAGTACAGTTTCTGTCACATGGTAGGGACACTTAATAAATATTTGTCAACTGAATGACTAGTGAGGTCCTCCCAAAAATCTGGGTGAAAATAATAATGATACTGAATAATAGTGATGACTATATATTAATAATGATAGTAGCAAGCTGGTGCTGAATGTGCTGTGTAGACCTGGGCCTGGCCCTGCCCATCCTCTACCCAGCTGCACCTCTTTTGGTGGTTTGCACGATGGGACTTTCACCAGCTCTGGGAGGCCCTATCACCTGGCAGGCCCTCAGCAAATGACTGGCTTATTTGCATGCTGTGCTCCCTTTCAGGAAAGGATTTATCAGCCGGACTTGGGTCTGGGTGGGGCAGGTTGGGTGAGGCCTCTCAGCTGTGTGGGAGGTAGAACTTCTGCGTAAGCTGAGGACTGAAGTTCAGCTTTCCAGGCTGGCTTTTCCCGGCCTTGTGACCTTGGGCAGCTCCCACCCCGTCCATGAGCTTTAGTGTGTGATGTGATAGATGGTGACAGGTACCAGTGCTACCATTTGTTAACCCCCTAGGATGTGCTGGGTACTGTGTTAGGTCCTTTAGTTCTCATGGTGACACCATGAGGCAGGAACTATTCTTATTCCCATTTTCCAGATGAGGAAAGTGAGGTGGAGAGAGCTTAAGTCATTAGCCCATGGTCAGTCGGCTAGAAGGTGGTGGAGCTGGGATTTAAACCCAGGTAAAGCTAATGCATGAGCTCCGTGTTTGAACTCCAAACTCCAGTCATTCTTGTATCACTTCGGGATTTTCTGGATATGTGTATACCACCCGGGCTGTTTTCCAGTTAACATTTTTCTTGAACTTGTCTCTTTTCCAGTATAGCCTTATTGAGATATAATTCACTTAACATCCAACTCATCTTTTTTTTTTTTTTGAGATGGGTGTCTTGCTCTGTCTCCCAGGCTGGAGTGTAATGGCGTGATCTCAGCTCACTGCATCCTCCACTTTCCAGGTTCAAGCAGTTCTCCTGTCTCAGCCTCCCGAGTAGCTGGGACTAAAAGGCACTCCATCCTTGCCTGGCTAAGTTTTCTATTTTTAGTAGAGATGGAGTTTCACCATACTGGTCAGGCTGGTCTCGAACTCCTGACTTAAGGTGATCCACCCACCTCGGCCTCCCAAAGTGCTAGGATTACAGGCATGAGCCACCACATCCAGCCCAGCCCAGCCCAGCCTACCTCTTTAAAGTGCACAGTTCAGTGGTTTTTAGTATATTCATAGATATGTGCAGTTCTCACCATGACTGATTATGGAACATTTTTTTTTTTTTTTTTTTGAGGCGGAGTCTGGCTCTGTCGCCCGGACTGGAGTGCAGTGGCTGGATCTCAGCTCACTGCAAGCTCCGCCTCCCAGGTTTACGCCATTCTCCTGCCTCAGCCTCCCGAGTAGCTGGGACTACAGGCGCCCGCCACCTCGCCCGGCTAGTTTTGTATTTTAGTAGAGACGCGGTTTCACTGTGTTAGCCAGGATGGTCTGGATCTCCTGACCTCGTGATCCGCCCGCCTCGGCCTCCCAAAGTGCTGGGATTACAGGCTTGAGCCACCGCGCCCGGCCTGATTATGGAACATTTTCATCACCTGCAAAAGGAAACCCCATACCCATTAGTGGTGCCCCTTCACCAGTTTCCTCCCCGGCCTTACACAGCCACTAATCTACTTTCTGTATGGATTTGCCCATTCTGGGTATTTCATATAGATGGGATCATATAATATGTGACCTTTTGTGACTGATGTATTTAACTTAGCAGAATGTTTTTGAGTTCATTCATGTCATAACAAGTATCAGTGATTCTTTTTTTCTTTTTTTTTTTTTTTTTGAGACGGAGTCTTGCTCTATCTCCCAGGCGGGAGTGCGGTGGCGCGATCTTGGCTCACTGCAAGCTCCGCCTCCCGGGTTCACGCCGTTCTCCTGCTTCAGCCTCCCGAGTAGCTGGGACTACAGGCACCCGCCACCTCGCCCGGCTAATTTTTTGTATTTTTAGTAGAGATGGGGTTTCACCCTGTTAGCCAGGATGGTCTTGATCTCCTGACCTCGTAATCCGCCCGCCTTGGCCTCCCCAAGTGCTGGGATTACAGGCGTGAGCCACCTGCTTCCGGCCAGTGATTCATTTTTTTAAAAATACCTTTTTGAGACAGGATCCCACTGTGTCACCCAGGCTTGAGTGCAGTGGTGCAATCATAGCTCACTGTACCTTCGACCTCCTGTGCTCAAACAATCCTCCAGCTTCAGCCTCCTAAGTAGCTGGGATACAGGTGTGTGCCACCATGCCTGGCTAATTTTTTTTTGATTTTCAGTAGAGATGGAGTTTCTCTCTGTTGCTGTGTTGTCTTGAACTTCTGAGTGCAAGTGCTGGGATTACAGCTGTGAGCCACTGCACCGACTGTGACCAGTGCTTATTGCTCTCACATATGTGCTGTACCCTTGCACATATTGAAATATATGAAACTGCCATTTTCGTAGCTCAAGAATGGCAGATATCAAAATTTCATAGGCTTCAACCTCAGGATGACCCCATCAGCTAGGCAGTATCGATCTCTTTTTCCAGATGAGAAAACTGAGGCTCAGAGAGGGAATTGACTCCACCAAGGAAACACAGCCAAGGATGGTGCAGAGCTGGGATCCAAATTCCCTGCCGATTGCATTCTGTACCCCTGGCCTCCCTTGGCACTTGGGGATGCTGCTGCTGACTCACCAGCAAGGGATGAGAGCCTTGGTTAATTTGTCCAGCAGCAGGGATGGGTTTCCCTGCACCATCCATACTCCCCGCCACTATTCAGCGTGGGCTTCCTGTGTGGCTACTGTATGCCTTGTGGGAAGAGGCGGGCATTGGGATGGGACTGGGAACTGAGTGAGTTTGTGGATTTCTGGTCTCGAGGGCCTCAGACAGCCTGGTCCTCCCACTCCCCACCCGGAGCCAGCGACTGCAGACTCTTGGCCCTGCTGCAGCTGGGAACACTGAGCCGGGCACATCCCCCTGGGAAGGACTGTTCCACATTCGGCAGTTCCCTGTTTATGGAGCAAAGACAGCAGAACCCCCAGGGGTGGGCATTGGAACGCAGCCCTGACAAGGCTGTCTGGATTTTCGTGCCTTTCTTTTGGAAGCTTTCCTTCTTAGAGAGGGAACAAAAGGCTTAGAGAGGATGAGTATTTTGCTCAAGGTCATTCAGCCAGCCAGGAGCTGAGCAGGGACAAGATGCTAGGATTTTGCTTCCCAGTTCCTGTTTCTTTCCATCCCACATCCGTCTCTGCCTCCCCCAACCCTTCCTGGGCCCCCCTGTTGTGTGTGGGGGTCTGTCCATGCTGCCCCCAACACTCCAGTGGGTATGAACTGCTCAGGGGTGCGGACGCCCAGGAGCTGTCTGGGTGAGGTTCGAACACCCACTGGCCGCCTGCCAGTCTTGGACGCTCCCACCTGTGACGCAGAGAGCCCACCGGGCTGGTCGCGACATGAAGATGCTTTCAGCACCCAGCACCCCAGTGGGTGGAGGAACAGGTTTGGGCCCTTTGCCCGCCTGCTCCCCACATGCTGGGGCTCACCCCTAGGTCAGCCCATGGGGGACCTGCCTCTGGCTGGGCCTGAGACTGCAGGGGCCTCGCACAAGAGACACACTGCCAGGCTGGGGTACCTGGGGTGGGAAATGCAAGGATGGAGACTCTGGCTTCCCAGGGACCTGCCAGTCATGAGTGGGACCTGCCAGTCAGGATTCGGACCATGTTATTGGTCAGGGAGGATACAGCAAAGCAGGTAGGCTCCCTTATTGGTTAGGGGAGGATACAGCAAAGTAGGTAGGCTCCCTTATTGGTTAGGGGAGGATACAGCAAAGCAGGTAGGCTCCCCTGCCCCATAAGCCTGGGTTCAAGTCCTCTGCTTCACCACTTGCTGCCTATGAGACTCTGGGAAAGTTCAATCCCTGGCCTCAGTTTCCCTGTCTGTACAATGGGAATGATATTAATCGTAGAACCACCTCAGAGAACTGTCATGAGGATTGACTGAGAGGCTGCCTGTGAAGTTCTGCGCCCAGTGCCGGGCATGTTGTTGGCAGCTGTTATTACTATTACTGTTAATGGGCTAATTATACTCACGTTTCCATAATCAGCATCAAACATATCTATGGTGTTTCCTGGTGACCTTGTAACATCGGAATTGTGTGTCTTTGAGAAAAGGGAAACTGACAGCTCAATGGAGGCAGGAGATGGATAATGTGACCCTTTAAAGACCCTTTGTGTCCAAGACTTTTGGATAAAATGTTTGGTCCACGCCTGGGACCATGTGCTGTTGTCTGCCCTGCCAGAGCCTTGATAAACAGGGCTGGAGGCCTGGGTGAGGCTCAGCGGGGATGGTAGGAGGCCTCTTACCTCCCAGCTGCCTCCTGGGAGCAGCGGCCAGGTCTGGCCTCATAGAGCCTGTGAGTCTAAACAGAAAGGCCTGAATGTGTCTGAGACCCTCTAACTCTGATCTCCTGGGGAATCCACCTCCCCTGGCGCACCCTGGGGCTCCGGAGGGCCCCAAGGTTCCGATGTGCTGACACGCCAGGACCTTGGACTGGCTTCTCGCCCTTAGATTCCCAGGGTGGGGGTTTGAGGGGCGGGGCCTGCTGAAGCCTAGAAAGGGCAGGGCCTTGGCCTGCATCACCCTGCAAGTGGAGACAGAGGATTCTTGGCTCTGGGCTCTGGGCAGGGACATTTTATTTATTGCTGAGTTGGCCTCTGTCCTCACAGAGTTTAATTTCTCAGCTTCCCCACATTCGGCACCGTAGTCCTTATTCCATACTTATAAGTGGCTTCTTGTCCTAAACAAACCAAACCAAAAGGCCAAAAATCTCCCTGGACCTGCATCACTTCTTGTGAGTGTCTTTCAGAACCTTAGGGCTCCAGCAGGGTGTGGAGCAGGAAGTGATCATGGCCACCACCACCGTAATCATAGCAGTTAACCTACTGAACACATGCTGCGAACTGGGCACTCTGCTTGTCGCTTTGTACTGATTAACTCCTTTCATCCCCTCAACAGCCCCAGGAGGCAGGTGATATGGTTTGACTCTGTGTCCCCACCCAAATCTCATCTTGAACTGTACTCCCATAATTCCCATGTGTTGTGAGAGGGACCAGGTGGGAGATAATTGGAATCATGGGGGCTGTTTCCCCCCATTCTGTTCTTGTGGTAGTGATTAAGTCTCACGAGATCTGATGGTTTTATCAGGGGTTTCTGCTTTTAGCTCTTCCTCATTTTCTCTTGCCGCCACAATGTAAGAAATGCCTTTTGCCTCCTGCCATGATTCTGAGGCCTCCCCAGCCATACGGAACTGTTAAGTCCAATTAAACCTCTTTTTCTTCCCAGTCTCAGGTATGTTTTTTTCAGCAGCATGAAAATGGACTAGTACAGCAGGCATTATTACTTTTATACCCATTTTACAGATGAGGAAACTGAGGCACAGAAGCAAAGTAACTTCAGGGCTACCTATCTAGCATGTCATAGAACTAGGTTTTGAACCCAGGCAGCTGGATGCCATGCCTGTGCCCTGGTGCCTGACTTGTTTAAAAAATCCCACTTTTAAAAATTGTGAAATATGGATCCAGTTTACCATCTTTTTTTTTTTTTTTCAGACGAAGTCTCGCTCTGTCCCCCAGGCTGGAGTGCAGTGGCGCTATCTCAGCTCACTGCAAGCTCCATTCTCCTGCCTCAGCCTCCTGAGTAGCTGGGACTACAGGTGCCTGCCACCGCGCCTGGCGTTTTTTTTTTTTTTTTTGTATTTTTAGTAGAGATGGGGTTTCACCATGGTCTTGATCTCCTGACCTTGTGATCCACCCACCTTAGCCTCCCAAAGTGCTGGGATTACAGGCGTGAGCCACCGCGCCCGGCCCCAGTTTACCATCTTAATTTTTTTTTTTTTTTTTTTGAGAGTCTCACTCTGTCATCCAGCCTGGAGTGCAGTGGTGCAATCTTGACTCACTATAACCTCCGCCTCCTGGCTTCAAGCGATTCTCCTGCTTCAGCCTCCCGAATAGCTGTGACTATAGGCATGTGCCACCATGCCCAGCTAATTTTTGTAGTTTTAGTAGAGATGGGTTTTTCACCATGTTGGCTAGGCTGGTCTCGAACTCCCGACCTCAGGTGATGCTCCTGCCTTGGCCTCCCACAGTGCTGGGATTATAGGCATGAGCCACCACACCCAGCCAACCATCTTAATCATTTATTTATTTATTTATTTATTTATTTATTTATTTATTTATTTTTTGAGACAGAGTCTTGCTCTGTTGCCCAGGCTTGAGTGAAGTGGTGCAATCTTGCCTCACTGCAACCTCTGCCTCCCAGGTTCAAGTGATTCTCCTTCCTCAGCCTCCCGAGTAGCTGGGATTACAGGCGCATGTCACTGCACCTGGCTAATTTTTTTTTTTTTTTTTAGTAGAGATGGGGTTTCACCATGTTTGGCCAGGCTGGTCTTGAACTCCTGACTTCAGGTGATCTGCCCGCCTCAGTCTCCCAAAGTGCTGGGATTACAGGTATGAGCCACTACACCCGGCCAACCATCTTAATAATTTTTAAGTTTACCGTTTGGTGGCATAAGTACATTCACATTGTTGTGCAACCGTTACCAACATCCATCTCCAGAACTCTCTTTGTCTTCCCAGACTGAAACTCTTCTACCCATGAGCAATGCCCCATCCTATACCCCCTCCCCACAACCCCTAGCAACCACTGTTCTATTTTCTTTCTCCACAAATTTGACTACTTTAGGCATCTGATATAAGTGAACCATATAGTATTTGGCCTTTTGTGATTGGCATATTTTGCTTAGCAAAATGTCTTCAAGTTTCACCTGTGTTGTACCATGTAAGAATTCCCTTCTTCTTTTTTTTTTTTTTTTCTTGAGACTGAGTCTTGCTCTGTCACCAGGCTGGAGTGCAATAGTGTGGTCTCGGCTCACTGCAAGCTCTGCCTCCCGGGTTCAAGCGATTCTCCTGCCTCAGCCTCCTGAGTAGCTGAAGAATTCCTTATTTATTTATTTATTTATTTATTTATTTATGAGACGGAGTCTTGCTCTGTCGCCCAGGCTGGAGTGCAGTGGCGCAGTCTTGGCTCACTGCAAGTCCCGTCTCCCTGGTTCACGCCATTCTCCCGCCTCAGCCTCCTGAGTAGCTGGGACTACAGGCACCCGCCACCACGCCCGGCTAATTTTGTTTTTGTATTTTTAGTAGAGACAGGTTTTCACTGTGTTAGCCAGGGTGGTCTTGATCTCCTAACCTCATGATCCGCTCGCCTTGGCCTCCCAAAGTGCTGGGATTACAGACGTGAGCCACCGCGCCCTGCCAGAATTCCCTTTTTAAAGGCTGGATAATACTCCATTGTATGGCTAGGCCACATTGTTTATTAATTCATTCATCAGCGGATGCTTGGCTTGTTTCCACGCTTTAGCTAGTATGAATAAAATGCTGCTACAAACGTAAGTGTACAAATATCAGTTCAAGTCCCTACGTTCAGTTTCTTTGATTTTTTTTTTGTGTGTATGTGAGATGGCATCTAGCTCTGTCACCGAGGCTAGAGTACAATGGCGCTATCTTGGCTCACTGGAACCTCCACCTTCCGGGTTCAAGCAGTTCTCTTGCCTTAGCCTCCTGGGTAACTGGGATTACAGGCATCCGCCACCACGTTTGGCTAATTTTTGTAGTTTTAGTAGAGACGGGGTTTCTCCATCTTGGCCAGGCTGGTCTCGAACTCCAAACCTCGTGATCCACCCGCCTTGGCCTCCCAAAGTGCTAGGATTACAGGCGTGAGCCACCGCACCCAGCCCAGACTCTTTGATTTTATACCCAGAAGTGGAATTGCTGGATGATATGCTAATCCTGTTTTTAGCGTTTTAAGAAGCAACCATATCGTCTTCCACAGCGGCTGCACCATTTTACATTCCCACCAGCTGTGCACAGGGGTTCCAATTTCTTCACATTCTTGCCAACACTTGTTATTTTCTTTACTTTTTTTTTTTTTTGAGATGGAGTCTTGCTCTTGTCACCTAGGCTGGAGTGTAGTGGTGTGATCTCAGCTCACTGCAACCTCTGCCTCCGGAGTTCATGTGATTCTCCCGCCTCAGCCTCCTGAGTAGCTGTGATTACAGGCATGCGCCACCATACATGGCTGATTTTTGTATTTTTAGTAGAGACAGGGTTTCACCATGTTGGCCATGCTGGTCTCGAACTCCTGACCTCAGGTAATCTGCCCGCCTCGGCCTCCCAAAGTGCTGAGATTACAGGCGTGAGCCACTGCGCCCGGCCAACACTCATTATTTTTGTATGTGTTTTTTTTTCACTGTGGCCATTCTTACGTGTGTGGCTGGCATGTGATTTAATTTGTGGGGGATTCGTAGGCTCTGTATTTGTTGGGCCTCTGTGTCTCTGTGAGGTGAGGTGCCGGGCGGGGGCTGGTTCCTGTTAGAATGTCAGTCACATCATGCTGTGTTTTCTGGAAATACTTTGTTCTCCTTCACTGGACTGTGAACTTTCCGGGGATGTACCTTGGTGCCCCCACGGAGAGCTGGCCTGGGTGAGATGCTGAAGAAATACTTAAGAACCCACTTCTCACTGACCCAGAGCACACCCTATTGTGTGTCTTTGGTGGGAGAAAGGCTGGAGCCCTGCGTCTCATTCTTCTAGGGTGCTCTACACTTACTAGGGAAGAAGAAGCCCCTGAGTGCCTGAGACATGACGCTTAGCCCTGGATGCTCAGGAGAAACTCCCTGGGGAGCTTCATAAAAATACAGATGCTGGGCCACCATCTAGAGACTCAGGCTCAGCTGGTCTGGGGCAGGACCTGGGTATTTGTATTCAAAAGGAAAACTAGGCCAGGTGCACTGGCTCACACCTGTAATCCTAACACTTTGGGAGGCCAGGGCGGGAGGATTGCTTGAGCCAGGAGTTCAAGATCAGCCTGGGCAACATGACGAGACCCCCATCTCTACAAAAAATAGGAAAATTAACTGGGTGTGGTGGCATGCGCCTCTAGTTCCAGCTACTTGGGAGACCAAGGTGGAGGACTGCTTGAGCCTGCGAGGTTGAAGCTGCAGCGAGCTGTGATTGCACCACTGTACTCCAGTGTGGGTGACAGAGCAAAACCCTGTCTAACATAAAAGGAAAACTCCCCAGGTGATTCTTATGGCACCTGGCCTGGGAGGTATAACTGTATCTTACTGGACTCTGCCTGAATTAGCTGAGGAGAGACTTGCGTATATGTGTACATCATGGATAAAGTAAGCAAATGAACAAATGAATGGGTGTAGAGTCCCCCAAGCTCTGTCATCCACACACCACTTGAGTGATTTTTCCATATCTTTTACTTCCCATGTTATTATTCCTCTGATTATTTAAAACCACCCCACCTCATTGTACTCAAATAATTCTATGTATTATTACTGTCAATTAATAACACCAGTGATGCTGGCCCTAAATAGAAGATTACTTAAGAAATACAGACAAGCCGGGCGCAGTGGCTCAAGCCTGTAATCCCAGCACTTTGGGAGGCCGAGACGGGCGGATCACGAGGTCAGGAGATTGAGAGCATCCTGGCTAACACGGTGAAACCCCGTCTCTACTAAAAAATACAAAAAACTAGCCAGGCGAGGTGGCGGGTGCCTTTAGTCCCAGCTACTCGGGAGGCTGAGGCAGGAGAATGGCATAAACCCGGGAGGCAGAGCTTGCCGTGAGCTGAGATCCGGCCACTGCACTCCAGCCTGGGCGACAGAGCGAGACTCCGTCTCAAAAAAAAAAAAAGAAGTACAGACAAAGGAAACCAAACAGTGTCATCTAGTTCCCACTAAACAAATGCCGCTTTCACTGCAGGTTTTTGAACCAGAAGTGGTTTTTTTTTTTAATTTTTAATTTATTATTTATTAAACATCTACTATGTGCCAGCCACTGTGCTATGTGGTAGAGATACAAACCAACCAACAGTTCCTCTCCTTAAGATACAAAGGAGGCTGAGGCAGGAGAATGGCGTAAACCCGGGAGGCAGAGCTTGCAGTGAGCCGAGATCACGCCACTGTACTCCAGCCTGGGCGACAGAGCGAGACTCCGTCTCAAAAAAAAAAAAAAAAAAAACAAAGGAGACCAGCATGTAACCTCACAAGTTAAATATGCATAATTAGTCCTATGATCAAAGTGGGGCAAATCATGCCCATCTTCCTGGGTGCAATGGCAAGGCACTGAATGCTTAGGCAGGGGAATTTCGGGGTCCATTTATACAGTCCATCCTCAGTATTCACAGGTTCTGTATTTGCAGATTCTGTACTACAAATTCACCTTCTTCTTTTTTTATTATTATTATACTGTAAGTTCTAGGGTACATGTGCACAACGTGCAGGTTTTTTACATATGTATTCATGTGCCATGTTGGTGTGCTGCACCCATCAACTCGTCATTTATATGAGGTATATCTCCTAATGCTATCCCTCCCCACTCCCCCGACCCCACAACAGGCCCCAGTGTGTGATGTTCCCTTTCCTGTGTCCAAGCGTTCTCATTGTTCAATTCCCACCTATGAGTGAGAACATGCCATGTTTGGTTTTTTGTCCCTGCAATAGTTTGCTGAGAATGATGGTTTCCAGCTTCATCCATGTCCCTACAAAGGACATGAACTCATCTTTTTTTATGGCTGCATAGTATTCCATGGTGTGTATGTGCCACATTTTCTTAATCCAGTCTATCATTGATGGACATTTGAGTTGGTTCCAAGACTTTGCTATTGTGAATAGTGCCGCAATAAACATACGTGTGCATGTGCCTTTATAGCAGCATGATTTATAATCCTTTGGGCATATACCCAGTAATGGGATGGCTGGGTCAAATGGTATTTCTAGTTCTAGATCCTTGAGGAATTGCCACACTGTCTTCCACAATGGTTGAACCAGTTTACAGTCCCACCAACAGTGTAAAAGTGTTCGTCTTTCTCCACATCCTCTGCAGCACCTGTTGTTTCCTGACTTTTTAATGATTGCCATTCTAACTGGTGTGAGATGGAAGCCAGAAGTGGTCTTACTCTCTCTTCGCTAAAAAGCATGATTAGCAAGTGTTGCAGAAGTGTTAAAGACAGGCTGGCACCTCATGGAGACCTTCTCCTGGCTGGAATCACTTTTCTTCCATGAGTCAGTCCTATTTAATG
>NW_016830474.1:202367-219032 GCF_001698545.2 Rhinopithecus bieti
GGGGTTTGGATTTTTTTTTTTTTTTTTTTTTGAGATGGAGTTTTGCTCTTGTTGCCCAGGCTGGAGTGCAATGATGCGATCTTGGCTCATCACAACCTCCGCCTCCCGGGTTCAAACAATTCTCCTGCCTCAGCCTCCCAGGTAGCCGGGATTACAGGCACATACCACTGTGCCCCACTAATTTTGTATTTTTAGCAGAAATGGGGTTTCTCCATGTTGGCCAGGCTGGTCTTGAACTCCTGACCTCAGATGATCTGCCCGCCTCGGCCTCCCACAGTGCTGGGATGACAGGCGTGAGCCACCACGCCCGGCGCTGTTTGGATTTAACTCTAAATGCCTCTCAGGGGCTTAAGCAGGGACATTATGTGGTTGCATTCCCTTTTGGAAGAAGATCACTTAACTAGGAAGGGACATGACAGTGACTGAGGGTACATGCCTTAAGGGTTACCCCCAAGCACACTTACATCCCTCCGGTGTTCTAAGCCTCAAATCTTTTGCAGATAGGTAGGGAAGTATCTCTTGAGGAAATGCAGGCCCAGAGAGGTTAAGCAGTTTTTTTAGGGTCACACAGCTAGGGGAAAGAAAGCTCCAGGCCCCAGCTAACATCTTCAGTCTTGTAAGTTCTCAACATACCTGGAGGCAAAGGACCATCCTCAAATATAGCTGGGTGTCCAGGGCGCGGGAAATAGCCCAGGACAGGGAGCGTTGATTTTACACCTGTTAGTGAAGGTAATGCATCATCTGCCCAGTCAAGAGACAATTTAGCTACTGGGCAAGGGATAAGGCAGCTTCAGCAACTTAATAAGTGCGGAATTAATTCCCTGATATCTGTGAACTGCTGTGAGTCTTTCCATTCAGAACAAAGCTCAAGAGCCAAGGAGAAAAAACAGGCAAAACTTTGTGAGTCCAAGGTGGGTGGATCATGAGGTCAGAAGATTGAGACCATCCTGGTCAACATGGTGAAACCCCATCTCTATAAAAATACAAAAAAATTAGGTGGGCATGGTGATACGTGCCTGCAATCCCAGCTACTCGGGAGGCTGAGGCAGGAGAATTGGGGGAACCCTGGAGGTGGAGGTTGCAGTGAGCCGAGGTCATGCCACTACACCCCAGCCTGGCGACAGAGCTAGACTCCGTCTCAAAAAAAAAGAAAAGAAAAAGAAGAAAAAAAAAGCAGGCAAAGAGCAATAAACGCTGACCTGTGTCCACCAAGGAGCATGTTAGAGGGTTGTTACAGAATCCTAGGCCCTGGGCCCAAAGGAAATAGCAGGATAATTCCAACTGTTCAGACACACGGAGCTGCTGTCTCTCTGATGTTTTGGATATATATTCATGTGTAAGAGAACTTTCTTCTTATTGGGAAGTAAAAATACATCTCTATTCAGATAAAACATCTCTATTCACATTCCAAAGTGAGAACATAACAATTTTTCCCACACTGGGATTTAAAACATAAATTAGGTGCTGTCTCTGAGGTATTGAGGATGCTAACATCCTCCTAAGAGATGGGCTTGTTGGCTGGATCTGAAATTCCCTGTGGAGTGAAAGGCCCTTGTTTCCTGCTGTCTCTTGTTTCTTTAGTTCCCTCTTTGTCTCCATGCCTTTTGAAGGAGGAAGGGAGGGAGGGAGACAGAGAGAGAGAGAGAGAGAGAGAGTTTGTGTGTGTGTAAGGGGAGGGGAGAGAGAGAGAGAGAGAGAGAGAGAGAGAGAGAGAGAGAGAGAGAGAGAGGAACTACTCTGTTCTCCAACACCAGGAGAAACCTCTGCCTCTGGAATAGCCCCTTCCCATTGAGGATTTTTCTCCAACCATGTTTTGGGAGCGTTGTGGCGTGGCCCTTCGGGAGAAAGCTGAGTCAGTAAGTGCCGATGCGGTCTCCTGACTGCTGGGACGGACTCCTTCCCCAGCAAGGTGGAGAGATGCCGTGTGTGCGTGTGTGTTATGGGGGGTGGGGACGTGTGAAAGACAGGAGTTAAATTTGGTCCCGGATCTGAACATGGGTTTCCTTCCTCTCCTGGTGAAAGGCCCTATCTCAGATGAATCACGTCCTCTCTTTAGAGTTCTGGGCCCACAGAATGTCAAGGCCAGTCTGGCGCTGTTGGAGGGGTGCCTGCCCAAGGGATGTTAGACTCTGGCTTTGGACTCCGGAGGGACCTTTGGGCCACCCTAAGGGATGAGACTTGTGGCTTCAACCAGAACATCTTCCCTATGTAGTCAGTCTTCCCTGGGTATCTGTGGGAGATGGGGTTCCAGGACCCTCCTCAGATACCAAAATCCTCAGAAGCTCAAATCCCTGATATAAAATGGTGTAGTATTTGCATGTAACCTATACATATCCTCCCAGATGCTTTAAATCATCTCAAGATTAATTATGATAGTTAATACAATGTAGATACCATGTAAGTAGTTACTATGCTACATTGTTTATGGAATATGACAAGAAAAAAAGAAACTCTGTACCTGTTCAATACGGATGCAACCATTCTTTTTTTTTTTTCCTGAATATTTTCAATCAGTGATTAATTCAGTCCATAGATGTAGAACCCATGGATACAGAAAGCTGACTGTGTATTGATTTTTATTTTTTATTTTTTTTGAGACGGAGTCTCGCTCTGTCGTCCAGGCTGGAGTGCAGTGGCCGGATCTCAGCTCACTGTAAGCTCCGCCTCCCGGGTTTACGCCATTCTCCTGCCTCAGCCTCCCGAGTAGCTGGGACTACAGGCGCCCACCACCTCGCCCAGCTAGTTTTTTTTTGTATTTTTTAGTAGAGACAGGGTTTCACCGTGTTAGCCAGGATGGTCTCGATCTCCTGACCTCGTGATCCGCCCGTCTCGGCCTCCCAAAGTGCTGGGATTACAGGCTTGAGCCACCGCGCCCAGCCTGGTTTTTTTTTTTTTTTTTGAGACGGAGTCTCGCTTTGTCACCCCGGCTGGAGTGCAGTGGCAAGATCTCGGCTCACTGCAAGCTCCGCCTCCCGGGTTCATGTCATTCTCCTGCCTCAGCCTCCTGAGTAGTTGGACTACAGGCGCCTGCCACCAAGCCCAGCTAATTTTTTTGTATTTTAATAGACGGAGTTTCACTGTGTTAGCCAGGATGGTCTTGATTTCCTGACCTCGTGATCCACCCTTCTCGGCCTTCCAAAGTGCTGGGATTATAGGTGTGAGCCACCATGCCAGACCTATTACTATTTTTTGAGACGGAGTCTCACTCTGTCACCCATGCTGGAGAGCCATGGTGTGATGATAGCTCACTGCAGCCTCAGACTCTTGGGCTCAAGTGACCCTCTTTCCTGCCTCAGCCTCCTGAGTAACTGAGACTACAGGCACACGCCACCACACCTAGCTAATTATTTTATTTTTTTGTAGAGGTGGGGTCTTGCTGTGGTGCCCAGGCTGGCCCCAAGCAGTGGTCCCACTTCAACCTCCAGAGTAGCCGGGATTACAGGTGTGCACCACTGCTCCTGGCTAANTTTTTTTGAGACGGAGTCTCGCTTTGTCACCCCGGCTGGAGTGCAGTGGCAAGATCTCGGCTCACTGCAAGCTCCGCCTCCCGGGTTCATGTCATTCTCCTGCCTCAGCCTCCTGAGTAGTTGGACTACAGGCGCCTGCCACCAAGCCCAGCTAATTTTTTTGTATTTTTAATAGACGGAGTTTCACTGTGTTAGCCAGGATGGTCTTGATTTCCTGACCTCGTGATCCACCCTTCTCGGCCTTCCAAAGTGCTGGGATTATAGGTGTGAGCCACCATGCCAGACCTATTACTATTTTTTGAGACGGAGTCTCACTCTGTCACCCATGCTGGAGAGCCATGGTGTGATGATAGCTCACTGCAGCCTCAGACTCTTGGGCTCAAGTGACCCTCTTTCCTGCCTCAGCCTCCTGAGTAACTGAGACTACAGGCACACGCCACCACACCTAGCTAATTATTTTATTTTTTTGTAGAGGTGGGGTCTTGCTGTGGTGCCCAGGCTGGCCCCAAGCAGTGGTCCCACTTCAACCTCCAGAGTAGCCGGGATTACAGGTGTGCACCACTGCTCCTGGCTAAATGACAGCTAATTTGATAGACTTCTGCTGCACTGGGCATATTATGTCTGCTTTGCAATTGAGGATACTGAAACATGGGGAAGGAGAATGACTTTCTGAAGTAGAACCTGGATTTGAGCCCAGCCTTGTAGCCTCTGACCCCTGTCATGTCTGCCTTCTCTCCACACGTCTCCAGAGCTCTCTGCCCTGCGGGGGGTCTATCTGCAGCATCACAGGACTGTCAAGACTCCTGCTTGGATCTCAGGCCCCCAAACTGGGAGCACTTGTTATTTTTAGAGTATCTCTATTGTGACCCCGCTCAGTGGGAAGGATTCCCATTTTTGCTTCATATGATCCTTTGGGTAGAAAATCACTATTTATGTTAGTTCTTCAAAAACAGGTTTGGAGCCAGGTGTGGTGGCTCATGCCTGTAATCCTAACACTTTGGGAGACTGAGGTGGATGGATCACTTGAGGTCAGGAGTTCAAGACCAACCACGTGGTGAAACCCCATCTCTACTGAAAAATACAAAAACTAGCCGGGCATGGTGGCTAGTGCCTGTAATCCCAGCTACTTGGGAGGCTGAGGCAGGAGAATCGGTTGAACCTGGGAGGTGGAGGTTGCTGTGGGCCAAGATGACGCTGTACTCCAGCCTGGGTGAAAGAGCGAGACTCCATCTCAAAAAAAAAAAAAAAAAGAAAAGAAAAAAAAAAAGGGTTTGGATGGTTTACCTCATCTGAGAACTGTGGTTGCGTGTCAGACCCAAAGATGGGGAGGGAACAGGGCAGGGCAGGGAGCTACTGAACACCAGGTCCTGTGCTGGGGTTTTCAGTGCCCATCTGGTTTTGGTATCATACCCATCTCACGCTTGAAAAAACTGAGGCTCAGAGAGGAGCACTGACTTGTCCAAGGTCATGCAACCAGTGATTAGGGAGCTGGGATTGGAACCCAGGTCTCCGACTCCCTGCATTTTGTGCTAGTGTTGAACTCCCAGGCCCAGTGCACTCACTGCTTCTTCGTGCAGGGAGTTTTGAATAAATCTTTTTTCCAGGTCCATTCAGTTCTGGTTTCTCCATGTCGAGGGTGGGTAGGAAGGGGCGTTCATTGTCTTCCTCTCACCCTGGTGCTCAAAGCCACATTGTCGCTTCTCTTGGTCCCCACCGTCACTGAATTCATCTTGGCCACCCACTCTCCCACCAAGAGGGTGGTAGGAGTCTCCTGCTGCAGCTCCGGGCTTCTACTCTTGCTGTTTAGTTTATTCCCCACTGGGTGCCTGGTATGCTTGCAGGTGGGTCACAGCCCTGCTGACAGCCTCCGTGGCTTCCTGTTCCACGTAAGGGCAGGTCCATGCTTCTTCTGCACAAGTCCAGGTTGACACTGACACTGGATTGCTTCAGCCATCTAGTCTCCTCCCTTCCTACTTTCCCTTTCCCCACCTGGCCCTGCCTCCCTGGCCTGCTTTCTGGAAGGCTCTTTCCCTGGCTGTTTGCATGGCGGATCTTGTCTTCATTGAGGTCTCAGCTCACATGGTGTCTCCTCAGAGAGCCCTCCCCATCCCCTCATCTAGAGTTGCTGCCCCTCCGCCCTGACTTCTTATAACCCTTGCTCTATCGTCTTCATAGCCCTGGTCAACTCTGAGCTCAGTCTCTTCGCTGCTGTAACGAGGGAGCTAGGGCTGCACGGTCTCTAAGATGAAAATTCTGAACTCATAAGCCCTAGGAATTCAGGGCTGGTCAGGGCTCTGGAGGGATGCAGTGGCCCAAGGCAACAGTGTGGGAGGAGGGCTGACCCTGAGCCACAGGAAAGGGAGAGTCCCTGGGTGGGGAAGAAACTATTTGGGACGAGTTCCCAAAGCTTAGCAAGAGCTCAAGAGCCCCTTTCCCCACCACTCCCGGAGAAAACACGCACTATTGTCCTAGCTGCAGTTTTGGTGCTGGCAGGGTGTGCGGGGTGAATGTCTGCCCGGCAAAGGGACTTCTGCCAAAGGGACTCTTGTTTATTTGAGATTTGAACAAAAAAAGGCTGTCCTCTGAAAACCACAGCTCCAGAAACCTTGTTGGGGTTTTGGGATCAAGGCGGAAGATGGCAGGGAGCTTTTTCTAGCTCTTTGTTAAACATTAAAAACATATTCTTTTGATAGAACATATTCAGAAGCCCATCATCACTGGGCAAGCACTGTGAAATTTTGGCAGGGTGAATTTTTTTTTTTTTTTTTTAAAGACAGAGTCTTGCTCTGTCACCCAGGCTGGAGTGAGATGGTGCGATCTCGGCTCACTGCAACCTCTGCCTCCCGAGTTCAAGTGATTCTCCTGCCTCAGCCTCCTAAGTAGCTGGGATTACAGGCACCCGTCATCATCCCTGGCTAATTTTTGTATTTTTAGGAGAGACAGGGTTTCACTATGTTGGCCATGCTGGTCTCAAACTCATGACCTCAGGTAATCCGCCTGCCTCGGCCTCTAAAAGTGCTAGGATTACAGGTGTGAGCCACCTTGCCTGGCCTGTTTACTGTCATATGTGTGTTCCTCCCTAGGCACCTCCCACACATGACTCAGTACCTCTAAACATACATCTCACACCCACCCTACCTCCTGGAAGCATGTTCCCTGGCCCCACACACACCACACACACACCACACCATGCACACACATGTGCCTGCCCAATGTGCGCCCATGCCAGCAGCAGCCCTGGGTGGTGGTATGAGGTTGGGGCTGCAGAACCACCACCCAGCCTGGCGTGGACAGGCCACCTCTGGAGCATCAACATGTGGGACACAGCAGGGACCTGCTCACGCCCTGGCCTTGCTGTTTGTTGAAGGGTGGAGCAACCGTGGCCCTCTGGTGACCCTACCTTGCGGGTGGGTAGCTTCATGCTGGTCTTGGATTCCTGCCAGAGGCTGGAGGCCTAGTCTTCCCTCCTCATCTGTAGGAAGGGCCCAGGGCTTGGTGGGTAAGCCAGACACTGAGCTAGGTCCTTCTTGCCCAGCTGGGGAAACTGAGGCTCAGGTGCCACAGCCAAGGTCACAAGCCAGGACTAAAGGCTTCTGCTTGACCACACTGCCCACCCCTGGCCCAGGGCTGACCAGGCAGCTCCTATCACCCAGGCCTCCTCTGGGGACCCTTCCTTCCTTAATTTAATTTTTATTTTTTTGAGGAGTCTCGCTCCATTGTCCAGGCTAGAGTGCAGTGGCTCGATCTCAACTCACTGCAACCTCTGCCTCCTGGGTTCAAGCGATTCTCCTGCCTCAACCTCCTGAGTAGCTGGGACTACAGGCACACACCACCATGCCCAGCTAATTTTTTTTGTATTTTTAGTAGAGACGGGGTTTCACCATGCTGGTCAGGCTGGTCACGAACTCCTGACCTCAGGTGATTCACCCACTTCGGCCTTCCAAAGTGCTGGATTACAGGCGTGAGCCACCATGCCCAGCCCCTTTCTTCCTTATTTTTAGGAATGTCCCCTCTCTTTCTTTCTCCCAGTCTAGCAGGGCAGATCAGCTTTGTGGCTCTGGAATTGACAAGATGAGTGACCTTAGGCAGACAGTTCATCTCTTTAAGCCTCAGTTTCCTCCTTTCTTGTTTGTTTGTTTGTTTGAGACGGAGTCTTGCTCTGTCACCCAGGCTGGAGTGGCAGGATCTCGGCTCACTGCAAGCTCTGCCTCCGGGGTTCAAGCGATTCTCCTGCCTCGGCCTCCTGAGTAGCTGAGACTACAGGCACGTGCCACCACGCCCGGCTAATTTTTGTATTATTATTATTATTATTATTATTATTATTATTATTATTATTTAGTAGAGACAGGGTTTCACCATGTTAGCCTGGATGGTCTCAATCTCCTGACCTTGTGATCCACTTGCCTCAGCCTCCCAAAGTGATGGGATTACAGATGTGAGCCACCGTGCCCGGCCCAGTTTCCTCCTTTCTGACGTGGGGAGCATAATAATCCCCATAGTCACTGAGTAACTGCGAGGGATCATGGCCATAATCTCCATTCAGAGTTTATTTTAGAGCCAGGGATGAGTGTAAGTGTGTGTGGTGTGTGTGTCTGTTTTCTTATTGGGGTTGTTATTTCCTCTGGTGTGGGAAGGTTGGGGACTGGGCTTTGCTCTGTCCCCTCCCGGCCCTTCCCATCCCCTCCTTGGCACAGCCACATCAGCATTTTGGGCCTGGGGCACCCCTCCTCCCATTTACAGAGCGGGCAGGACATGACTCATGCCTACACTGGCAGACACCGCCCTTGGCATAACTGGCTGCACCTGAAGCTAATGTCCTAAGAGATTGTCTCTGGGGCTTAGGGATTTCGCCTTCAGGTAATTGGGACGGAGGATGGAGTTTGGACCCTGTAGGAGCTGAGTTACCCTAAAGAACTGGATTCCTTAAGGATGTCCATGCCTGGGGCTCTGCCAGGAGACAGGAGTCTTAACTTTCAGGGTTCACATGGCAACTGGTAGGCTCTGGGTTTTTACTGGGGGACAGGGTCTCAGATGGAGGGAATGTACCTACTGTGTGCCTGTAAAATTTTGTCTCTGTTTGCCATTCCTGACTTCCGTAAACATTGGATTTCTTCCCCTGCCTGACCAAACACTGGCTCTGTCTTGTTCATACCTGTATCTCTGGCTCCTACTACAGTGCCTGGCACATAGTAGGAGACTGGTAAAAGCTTGATCAATAAATGAACAATGGCCAGGCGTGGTGGCTCACTCCTGTAATCCCAGCACTTTGGGAGGCCGAGGTGGGCGGATCACTTGAGGTCAGGGGTTCGAGGCCAGCTTGGCCAACCTGGTGAAACCCCCTCTCTACTAAAAATACAAAAATTAGCCGGGTATGCTACTCGGGAGGCTGAGGCAGGAGAATCGCTTGGACCCGGGCAGCGGAGGTTGCAGTGAGCCAAGATCACGCCACTGCACTCCAGCCTGGGTGACAGAGCGAGACTCCATCTCAAAAAAAAAAAAAAAAAAAGAGAAAAAAGAAAAAAAAAGAAAATGAACAATGCCAAGTGCTTTTTGATGTATATTCTTTTTTTTTTCTTTTGAGACGGAGTCTCGCTCTGTCTCCCAGGCTGGAGTGCAGTGGCCGGATCTCGGCTCACTGCAAGCTCCGCCTCCCGAGTTCACGCCACTCTCCTGCCTCAGCCTCCCGAGTAGCTGGGACTACAGGCACCCGCCACCACGCCCGGCTTATTTTTTGTATTTTTAATAGAGACGGGGTTTCACCGTGTTAGCCAGGATGGTCTCGATCTCCTGACCTCATGATCCGCCCACCTCGGCCTCCCAAAGTGCTGGGATTACAGGCTTGAGCCACCGCCCCCGGCCGATGTATATTCTTAGCAAATCTCTCAGCTACTATTCAAAGCAGATAGGACAGTTTAACCCATCTAAGAGGTGGGAAAACTGAGGTTTGGGAAGTTGAGACTCACCCACGCTCATAGAGGTAGGATTTGAATTTGAGTCTGCGCACTGTGGACTGCCAACCAAAGCTCTCTCCCGACTCAGACTCCTAGTTGCCAGGTGCTTATCTTGAAGCCGCGCTGTCTGCCTTTCCCTCTAATCTCCCTTGAAGCCAGCAGTTCTCACCTGGATGCACAGGATGGAGGATGCTGACATGTGAGATGCTGTCCCCCCACCAGGAGTGGGAGAGTCAGTGAGGCTCCTGGCAGGCAGGCGGTAACTCCACCCTCTCCTGCTCAGGAAAGCAGATTGGAGTGCTAGGGAGGCAGGGTGAGGGAGGTGATTCTGTGAGAGCCCCAAACACACTCTCACAGATGGCTTCAGGGTCCTGCAAGACCCTGTCCATTGTCTTCTCTCCAAACTCAGCCTGTGATACTTCCCATCACTCTACTCCAGCTGTGCAAGCAGAAATTTCTATTCCTTCCATGCCCCAAGCTCTTTTCTGACTCTAGACTTCATGACTTTCCCTTGACCGGCTCCCTCTGACTGTAGGTCATTCAGCTGATAATGTCACCTCCTCCAGGAAGCCTTCCTGATCACCCAATTTGTGCAGCCCAGCTGCGATTCACATCACAAACCCCATTCCCTTCACCTCCCTTGTCACATGCTACCATCTTTGTCTTGGTGCACGGCTTATCCATTGCCTGCCTTTTCCACCTTCCACCTGCTCTAAACTCCATGTAAATAGGAAATTGTGAGTTTATCCATATCGCTCTATCACCAGACACGGGGTGTGGCACATAATAGGTCAATACATCTTTTGGAAAAATTGGAAAAAGAGCAACTTTTAAAAATTCAGCAAGTACAGCCAGGTACGGTGGCTCTCGCCTGTAATTCCAGCACTTTGGGAGGCCGAGGCAGTTGGATCACTTGAGGTCAGGAGTTCGAGACCAGCCTGGCCAACATGGTGAAACCCCATCTCTGCTAAAAATACAAAAAAATTAGCTGGACATGGTAGAGGGTGCCTGTAATCCCAATCCCAGCTACTCAGGAGGCTGAAGCAGGAGAATCTCTTGAACCCAGGAGGTGGAGGTTGCAGTGAGCCAAGATCACGCCATTGCACTCCAGCCTGGGCAACAAGAACAAAACTCCATCTCAAAATAAATAAATAAGTAAATAAATAAAATGCAGCAAGTGCAAGTGTCAGAACCTCATCATCTTGGTAGTCAGTGGTTTGCTGACACATTTCAAAATGGGGTGTGTCTCCCCACTGTGTCACGACACCTTAGGAGAGAACTTGTTTTCCGAGCCAGTCCTTCCATTGTGAGTCAGTGATTCTAGGAAAGAGTGGTGTCATAGGTTGAGTTCCCCCAGAAGCAGAGCCTAAGTCAAGAGTGCAAGGGCAAGCAGTTTATTTGGGTGGCAGTGTACCATTAGGATGAGATAAGGAGCAGGTTATCTTGGGAGGAAGCTGGGGCTTAACTGTGCTGGGGACCTCTGGGAGCCTGTAGAATATGGCATTAAATTACCCAACTTGAGTGCTAGGTAGCTGGGGTATTTATCCCCCAGCAACAGAAAGTTATCCACCAGTGCTGAGGGGATTTGGGCGGAGTCCAACAGTGTTGGGTATGACACAGCAGGCTCTTCCCAGGCACCCCGTGGTGCCTGGGGTGGCACACCTCTGGTGAGGACCTGGCTGGCTCCAGCAGGTAGAGCGCGACTGTGGCTCAGGTGAACCAGCGCATGAGGTCAGCGGCTCTGACAAAGGAGTGGCTTCCCTGTTCCTGCTTCTGCCTGAGATCCAGGGCTGTTTGCAGAAAGGTGCCTCTTTAGGCATATTAGGATTTCTGAGCCCAGAGAGGTCATTTTCTTGGGGTCCCCTTTTAAGAATGAACTGTATCATCCTCAGAGCTGTTGTATATTGAGGACCTGCTGTATATACTTTCCAGGCCTCCTTGCTTCCTTGTGTCTTTTGGGATGGAGTTGGGGTTGGGGGTGGACCACTCTATCCCCTTGGGATGGGAGACAAGGCCTGTTCCTCCTCCTGCTTTCCAGCCATGTTCCTGCATTTGTGCAGAAGCTGTGCAGGCTAATTCCAAGCTCCTGCCTCATCCCAGTCTCTGTTTGTATGTTAGTTTTTATTTGTTTGTTTGTTTGTTTTGGCAGGGGACAGGGTCTCACTCTGTCACCCAGGCTGGAGTACAGTGGTACAATCATGACTCACTGCAGCCTCAACCTCCCTGACTCAAGCAATCCTCCTACCTCAGCCTCCCAAGTAGTTGGGACTACAGGCAGGCGCTACCGCGCCTGGCTAATGGTTTTTGTATTCTCTGTAGAGACTGGGTTTCGCCATGTTGCCCAGGCTGGTCTCCAACTCCTGAGCTCAAGCATTCCACTGCCTTGGCCTCCCAAAGTGCTGGGATTATAGGCGTGAGCCACCACGCCCACCCCTAGTCTCTTTAAATGATTAATAATAATACTGTTATGAGGACAGTTACTGATGTAGGTGTTGACCGTTGGCATTATGCTAAGCACTTCATGTATGTGATCTCATTTAATCCTCACAAAAGCATGTGAAGTACCTACCCTTGCTTCCATTTTATGGATGAGAAAGATGAGGCTCAGAGAGGTAGAGTGAGTTGCCCAAGGTCACACAGCTACTACAGATGGAGATGGCTGGCTCTGGAAGTCCCTCTTCTGAACGGTCGTAAAGAGGGATACAGACAACGGGATGAGACTGGGGGCACCCAGCTGCCACTCCTGCGTGTCATCCCCTGACCACAGTGTCCTCTGAAGTCCTAACTGGTGATGATGCTGGGTAAAATTGGCATCTGGGAGAAGTGAGGGCAGGTGGTGCTTATCTGAATGTAGAAGATTGTGGAGTGTTTTCTCTAACAAGGCTAGGTAAGTCGTCTTCAGGTGAGTGACTTACAAGGACTCATTAGGGAACCGAAGCCTGTTTATGCAGGTGGCTACGCTGAGAGCTGGTGATAGAGCAGGGTGTCTCCGTGGAGGGCTCCCTCTCGGACTCAGAGGTACATTTCAGAGCTTCACTGCTGGTAGCTGAAAAGCACAGCTTAGGTCCTTCTGGGCATCTTACAGAGATGAAAGTAAAGAGCATTGGGAACCAGCAAGTAGACCCTCCCCACATGTGCACACACGTGAGCCTTATGGATTACACATCCACTTACAGCACGGCCCCTGGGTTGGCCATGGGAATTGCCATTCCTTTTTAGACTTAGATTTGGGAGGCAGTGTGTCAGCCTGGAGTGCAGGCGAGTACTTGAAAGCCTTAAGTTCTATCTTACGTTGGGTTCCTTAGAATGAGAGCTTGAGACAGGAATTCTGTGAAAGTGATTGTGACTCATGAGTCCCCGAGAGAGGGAGACAGGGTAATAGGGCAGGAGAGGGGACCTTTGGCCTCAGTCCGATCCCCTGGGGCACTCTGAAGCCATGGAGTAAGTCCTGCCTTGGGGCAAGGGTAAGTAGCCCCTTGTGTCCCTTGGAAGCCAGTCATTGGCTGTGGGAGTGAGGGATTTACCAGGAGGGGTGGAGACTGTGGGCCAGCATGTTGGAGGACAGCCCTCCTGGAAAAGGGTGTAACTGTGAACTATGAGCAGACAACTGTCATAGCAGCTGGGGGATGGGAGCAGCAGGAGGAAAGGGGATTTGGGGAAGGAGCAGATCCAGCATCATCTCCCATAGGTTGCAGTGCTAGATTCATCCCTAATTGACTGTGTGACCTTAGGCAAGCCTCTCGGGGCCCGAATTTTACCTTCTGTACCCCAGGGGCCTGCATAGAGCCACTGTGGTCTCCATCCCATTCTTACCGTCCATGCAGTGACTTATTTTCTGATGTAAACATTGATTTGCTTCAGCAAATGTTTATTGTGTACCTATCACATGCCAGGCACCTTGCAAGGCAAGGATCTCTACGACAAAAAGGATCTCTGCCTTCAGGAAGCAAGGCAGACAAGTAACCAGGCATAAAACAGTGGGGTGGCTGGGCGCGGTGGCTTAAGCCTGTAATCCCAGCACTTTCGGAGGCCGAGACGGGCGGATCACGAGGTCAGGAGATCGAGACCATCCTGGCTAACCCGGTGAAACCTCGTCTCTACTAAAAAATACAAAAAACTAGCCGGGCGAAGTGGCGGGCGCCTGTAGTCCCAGCTACTCAGGAGGCTGAGGCAGGAGAATGGCGTAAACCCGGGAGGCGGAGCTTGCAGTGAGCTGAGATCTGGCCACTGCACTCCAGCCTGGGCGACAGAGCGAGACTCCGTCTCAAAAAAAAAACAAAAAAACCAAAAAAAAAAAAACAAAAAAAACAGTGGGGTTGGTGTCACAAAGAAACAGAGAGTTTCCAAAGGCTACCTGGGCTGGTGGCAGGCGTCTGGGAAGGCTTCCTGGAACAAGAGGTATCTAATTAGGAACCCATGCACATTGGCACTCATGGGTACTGATGTCACTCAGGAAAAAGAGAAGGTGACTGGCAGCTTTCTGCGGGTCTCTTTCGCATCCCAGGATGGAATTCTTCCAGATTTTGACTTCTCCCATGCCTTACTTGAGAGGGAAATTGCCAGTATGAAAAACAATCATGGCAAAGCTGACTGCGATGTTGATGTCTGGGATGAGTGAGTTAGGTGCTGGGAGGGAAAAGGTGCTGGCGGGGGGTGTCAGCGTTGAGAATGTATGGCTTGTGGGAGGCAGAGCGTGAGGCTGGTGGGGCTGGTGCCCTGGGTGAGGGGCAGGAGATGAGGTCTTGGTTGTAGACGAGCAGATAATGCAAAGCCGTGGTGAGTGGTGTGGACTTCATTTTGTGAGCGCCTGGAGGCCACTGGAAGTTTTGGGTTTGCCTCCTTAAGCAAAACACACATACAGAAAAGTACCCACATCTTAGGTGTCAACTAGACACATGTTTACATATGTATACAAAGATGTAATCACGAATATCAAGATATAGAACATTCTCAGGTCCCCAGAGCGCCTTTATACCCCTTCCTAGTCACAGTCCCCATAGGTAATTGCTGTTCTACATTCTGCCACCCTAGAGACTACCTTATAGAAATTTTGCCTGAATTTCATATACATGCCATTTTACAGAACACTTTAGAATGCTACTCGTTTTGCAAACCTTAATGCCTGTCGTATTTATCTATGTGTTTTTCTTGTGGCAGTACAAATATTCTTGACTTACGATGGGGATACGTCCTGATAAACCCATCAGAAGTCAAAAGTATTGTCAGTCAAAGTTGCATTTAGGCCAGGTGTGGCGGCACACACTGGTAATCTCAGCACTTTGTGGGACTGAGGCCGAACGATCGCTTGAGCCCAGGAGTTTGAGACTGGCCTAAGCAACATGGTGAAACCCCATCTCTACAAAAAAAAAAATAAAACAACAACAAAAAATTAGACGGTCATGGCAGTATGGGCCTGTAGATCCAGCTACTTGGGGGGCTGAGATGGGAGGATCACTTGAGCCAGGAGGGCAAGGGTGCAGTGAGTCATGATAGCACCACTGCACTCCAGCCTGGGTGACAAATTAAGACCCTGTCTCAAAATCAAAATAAATTGCATTTGGGCCGGGCACGGTGGCTCGTGCCTGCAATCCCAGCACTTTGGGAGGCCGAGGCGAGTGGATCACGAGGTCAGGAGATCCAGACCATCCTGGCTAACACGGTGAAACCCTGTCTCTACTAAAAATACAAAAAATTAGCCGGGCGTGGTGGAGGGTGCCTGTAGTCCCAGCTACTCGGGAGGTTGAGGCAGGAGAATGGTGTGAACCCAGGGGTTGGAGCTTGCAGTGAGCCGAGATCGCGCCACTGCACTCCAGCCTGGGTGACAGAGCAAGACTCTGTCTAAAAAAAAAAAAAAAAAAAAAAATTCAGGTGTGGTGGCATGCGCCTGTAGTCCTAGCTACTCAGGAGGCTGAGGCGGAGAATCGGTTGAACCCTGGAGGTGGAGGTTGCAGTGAGCCGAGATCGAGCCACTACGCTCCAGCCTGCGTGACAGAGTAAGAGTCCGTCTCAAAAAAGAAAAAAAAAAAAAAAGAAATTGCATTTAATACTCTCATAAACGTATCACCTATTGTAAAGTTTAAACGCTGTAAATGGAACCATCACAAATGAAACCATCCTATGTCAGGGAGTATCTGCAGGTTGTTTTGTTTATTGCTGTATTATATGCCATAATGTGAATATGCCACAATTTATGTATCAAGTGTAGTGCTGATGGACATTCGGTTTCCAGGTGTTGCCTATGATGGAGGAAGCTGTCATGAACATTCATATATAAGTCTTTCATGGACCCAAACATTCATTTCCATTGAGTAGATACCTAGAAGTAGAATTGCCAGGTCACAGGTTAGGTGTCGAGATTCAGTTTTTATAGGTCCAACCAGTCTTCCAAAATGTTCGTGCCAATTTAAAAGCAGCTTTAGTTCCACATCCTTATCACCACTTGGTAATACCAGTCTCTGTAATTTTAGCCATTGCGGTAGATGTGGAGTAGTATGGTATTTTATAATCTATATAGTGTATAGTATACACAGAGAGAGAGAGAGACAGAGAGAGCCAATAGGGTCTTGCTCTGTCACCTAGGATGGAGTGCACTGGCGCAATCATGATTCACTGCAGCCTCAACCTCCTGGGTTCAATTCACCCACCTCAGCCTCTGGGTACCTGGGACTACAGGCATGCACCACTATGCCTGGCTAACTTTTCAATTTTTTGCGAACACAGGGTCTCACCATACTGCTCAGACTGGTCTCAAACTTCTGGGCTCAAGAGATCCTCTCTCCTCGGCCTCCCAAAGTGTTGGGATTATAGGTGTGAGCCATTATGCCTGGCCTTGAGTAGTATGGTACCTCATTGTGCTTTGTTTGTTTGTTTGTTTTTTGTTTGTTTGTTTTGAGAGGGGTCTCATCACTCTGTTGCCCCAGGCTGGAGTGCAGTGGCGTGATCTCAGTTCACTATAACCTCCGCCTCCCGGGTTCAAGTGATTCTCCTGCCTCAGCCTCCCGAGTAGCTGGGACTACAGGCGCCTGCCACCACGCCCAGCTAATTTTTTGTATTTTAGTAGAGACAGGGTCTCACCATGTTAGCCAGGATGGTCTCGATCTCCTGACCTTGTGATCCACCTGCCTTGGCCTCCCAAAGTGCTGGGATTACAGGCGTGAGCCACCGCGCCCGGCCTGTTTTTTTTTTTTTTTTTTAATGTAGCTTTTGTTGTTGTTGTTGTTTTGTTTTTTTTTTTTGAGATGGAGTCT
>NW_016830474.1:222401-262125 GCF_001698545.2 Rhinopithecus bieti
TTTTTTTTTTTTTTTTTAATGTAGCTTTTGTTGTTGTTGTTGTTTTTGTTTTTTTGAGACAGGGTCTGGCCCAGGTTAGAGTGCAGTGCGCAATATTGGCTTACTACAACTTCTGCCTCCCTGGTTCGAGTGATTCTCATGTCTCAGCCTCCCAAGTAGCTGAGATTACAGGTGCATGCCACCATGCCTGGAGAATTTTTGTATGTTTAGTGGAGTTGGGGTTTCACCACGTTAGCCAGGCTGGTCTTGAACTCCTGGCCTCAAGTGAGCCGCCTGCCTCGGTCTCCCAAAGTGCAAGAATTACAGGCATGAGCCACTGCACCTGTTTTTTTTTTTTTTTTTTTTTTTTTTTGTGAGTAGAAACAGATTCTTGCCATGTTTTCCGGGCTGGTCATGAACTGGCCTCAAGCAATTCTCCTGCCTCGGCATACCAAAGTGCTGGGATTACAGGCATAAGCCACTGCTCCTGACCCTCACTGTATTTTTGTGTTTTCCCAATGACCAGTAAAGTTGAACTTTTTTTCATGTGTCTATTGCTCATATGGAGATTTTTTTTTTCTTTTTTTTTTTTTGAGATGGAGTCTCTGTCGCCCAGGCTGGAGTGCAGTGGCCGGATCTCCGCTCATGCAAGCTCCACCTCCCAGGTTCTCGCCATTCTCCTGCCTCAGCCTCCCAAGTAGCTGGGATTACAGGCGCCCGCCATGACGCCTGGCTAATTTTTTTTGTATTTTTTAGTAGAGACGGGGTTTCACCGTGTTAGCCAGGATGGTCTCGATCTCTTGACCTCGTGATCTGCCTGCCTCAGCCTCCCAAAGTTCTGGGGTTACAGATGTGAGCCACTGTGCCCGGCCCATATGAAAATGTTTTTCTGTATATGTGTGTAAAGTGTCCATTTGAGTCTTTTGTGCTTAGGAGAAAACGAAAAACAAAACTGAATTGTCTTTTTTCTTATTGACTTATAGTTCTTTATATATTTTGAATAGAGTGCTTTGTAAAATACATGCATGTATGTGTATGTATGTGTATATATACATGTGTGTATATATATGCGTGTGTATCTATGTCTGTGCATGTGTAAATATACATATTTTTAATCCCAGTCTTTGATTTGCTTACATCATTCTTTTTTTTTTTTTTTGAGATGGAGTCTCGCTCTGTCGCCCAGGCTGGAGTGCAGTGGCGCTATCTTGACTCACTGCAAGCTCCGCCTCCCGGGTTCACGCCATTCTCCTGCCTCAGCCTCCCGAGTAGCTGGGACTTCAGGTGCCTGCCACCGCGCCCGGCTAATTTTTTGTATTTTTAGTAGAGATGGGGTTTCACCGTGGTCTCGATCTCCTGACCTTGTGATCCTCCCGCCTCGGCCTCCCAAAGTGCTGGGATTACAGGCGTGAGCCACCGCGCCCGGCCGCTTACATCATTCTTAATGGTGTCTTCTAATGAACAGAAATTTTACTTAAGATCAATCTATTACATGTTTTCCTCTAGAAACTTTATGAAAAATTTTCACTGAAAGATATTTGTGTAGGGGATGAAATGTTTACAGTGGCATTTTGGAAAGTTGATGCCTGCCCCAATGTGGACCAGGTCATAGGGGAGGCTGATAGATTCCTCCAGGCAGGAGAAGATGGTGGTCTGGACTGGGGGAGATCAGCCCTAGCGGGTAGATGGAGGGAAGTGGGGGATGTGGAGAGAGATTCAGAGGCAGATTGAATAGGATTAGAGTGGGGCCTGATCTCTTAGAATCCTTTAGGGCACTTTCTATTTTAACAAATGCTAACTCATGAGTCCCTGGACCAGACCATCTTGCCAGGCTCATCTAGCCTTTCTCCCACACTGGGCAGGCCTGAGTGGCTGTTGGTTTTCAGATGATACCTGCTGTGTGGTCCTGTTGGCCCATAACACAGGATTCCTGTAGCTGGGAGAACCTGCATTTATAGCATCCTTGGGCTAAAGCAATTTTTACATTATGTAAATAAGTATATATTTTTATGTTATATAAATATGTGATACGAAAAATATAAAATATGAGTATATACATTTATATACATATACAGACATACATATATACACACACACATATTGCATCATGAATCAGGAACTCCAAGTTTTAGTGGTAATTCTGACTGGCAAGTGTCCCACCTCTGGTTAGGAAAAACACTTCTCTCTCCTCTTTCCCATTGTCCTGCCCTAAAAAACGAGCAGGCTTGCCTTATTTTTGGATTTAGCATTTGTCATGGAGGTGCTGTGGTTTAATGATCCAGGAAGAAAACCACTTTGGAGTTTTTGCTCCTGGTAACCATTGGTAACCAGTGGGTAGGGGAAGCTGAGCATGTTCAGCTGTTTTAGGTTAGGCTCCCCCAGAAGCAGGCCCAGAGACAAGGATGGGAACATGAATGGCTTTTTGGGGAGTTGACCCCAGCAGCACTGTTGGATGAGAGTGGAAAGTGAGATAGGGAAGGCAAGAAGCTATATACAGTGTGTTATCAAAACCACACACCTCAGGCTTCTTCCCCAGAGGAGGGAGGGAGTTGGGGTGTTGATACACCAACTTCCGTTAGTCTTTGGTGGAGGGCTGCTCTGGGGCATTAATTGGCTGCATTTCTGACCTGAGTTGCTCCCACAGCCAAAAACCAAGCCTTTAGCCAGAAAAACTGCACATGTCCTCAGGCCACCTTCTGCATCTAGAGGTGAATGCTGAGGGCACAGGGCTGGGCACCAATGGTGGCTGCTGAACCCTCCTTGAGAAACACTTAGATGCTGTGACATTTGTATATTTGGAAAATCAGTCCATTGAACTTTGTGTTTTAACTTCATGGCTTTTTTTTTTTTTTTTTTTTTAAGACAGGGTCTCACTCTGTTACCCAGGCTGGAGTGCAGTGATGCAATCTCAGCTGGCTGCAACTGCCCCTTCCTGGGATCAAGCGATTCTCCAGCCTCAGCCTCCCAAGTAGTTGGGACTACAGGCACAAGCCACCAATGTCCAGCTAATTTTTGTAGAGATGGGGTTTTACCATGTTGCCCAGGCTGGTCTCGAACTCCTGAGTGCAAAGTGATCCACCCGCCTCGGCCTCTCAAAGTGCTGGGATTACAGGCATGAGCCACTGCCCCTGGCCTCTTTGGCATTTGTTTTAAACTTTTTTTCCCCTCTTATTACAAACACATTCATTTATCAGAAGGCAGCACAGCAAAGGAATCAAGAGAGTGGGCTTCATGGTCTTAGTGTCTCTGAGCCTCAATTTCCTCATCTGTAAAACGGGAGTAAAATACCACCTGCCTCCGAGGTTGCTGGGAGAAACCATTTTTTGTTTGTGAAGCATTTCATATAGAAACTGGCTATACATCCAAGCGCAAATACTTCTCTTGTTATCATTACATAAAACTTATAACTACACAAAAAAGATTAAAATAAGCCATAGCCTTATCTCCTTTCACTTGGAGGTAATTTTTTTTTTTTTTTTTCGAGATGGAGTCTTGCTTGTTGCCCAGGCTGGAGTGCAGTGGCACAATCTCGGTTCACTGAAAGCTATGCCTCCCGGGTTCATGCCATTCTCCTGCCTCAGCCTCCGGAGTAGCTGGGACTACAGGTGCCCACCACCAAGCCCGGCTAATTTTTTTGTATTTTTAGTAGAGATGGGGTTTCACCATGTTAGCCAAGATGGTCTTGATCTCTTGACCTCGTGATCCGCCTGCCTTGGCCTCCCAAAGTGCTGGGATTACAGGCATGAGTCACCACGCCCGGCCACTTGGAGATAATTTTTGTAAACATTTTCACACGTGTTCCTCTAATACTTTCTCTCAATACCTATACATTCAAATTTATATGCCCATCCATGTGCATCTGTATCAAATGTAAAAGAATTTTTTTTTTTGAGCCCTGTCACCCAGGCTGGAGTGCAATGGTGAGATCTTGGCTCACTGCAGCCTCTGCCTCCTAGGTTCAAGCAATTCTAACTCAGCCTCCTGAGTAGCTGGGATTACAGGCATGTGCCACCACACACAGCTAATTTGTTGTATCTTTTTTTTTTTTTCTTGAGATGGAGTCTCACTCTGTCACCCAGGCTGAAGTGCAGTGGCGCGATCTCGGCTCACTGCAAGCTCTGCCTCCTGGGTTCATGCCATTCTCCTGCCTAAGCCTCCCGAGGTAGCTGGGACTACAGGCGCCTGCCACCACGTCTGGCTAATTTTTTATATTGTTAGTAGAGACGGGGTTTCACTGTGTTAGCCAGGATGGTCTCCATCTCCTGACCTCGTGATCCACCTGCCTCAGCCTCCCAAAGTGCTGGGACTACAGGTGTGAGCCACGGTGCCTGCCTGGCCAATTTTTTGTATCTTTAGTAGAGACGGAGTTTCACCATGTTGGCCAGGGTGGTCTTGGACTTCTGACCTTGTGATCCGCCTGCCTTGGCCTCCCAAAGTGCTGGGATTACAGGCGTGAGCCACTGTGCCTGGCCGATTTTTTTTTTTTTTTTTTTTTTGAGACAGGGTTTCACTTTGTTGTTTGAGCTGTTGTGCAATGGTTTTATCGTAGCTCACTGCAGCCTCGAACTCTTGGGCTCCAGTGATCCTCTGACCTGAGCCTTCTGAGTAGTTGGGTCTACAGGTGCACACCACCACGCCTGGCTACTTTTTGTAATTTTTGTAGAGATGGGGTCTCACTATGTTGCCCAAGCTGATCTTGAACTCCTGGCCTCAAGTGAGGCCTTGGCCTCCTGAAGTACTGGGATTACAGGTATGAGCCACCATGCTCAACTGAAATGGGATCTTCATGTCCATATTGTACCTAAATGTTTTAAAATTTAACTTTTATTTATTTGGCTAGCTAATACATTGACAAGATTCAAAGTGAAAAGTTACCAAAGGATAGACAGTGAAACGTCTCTCTTCCATCCCTATTCCTCCATCTGCCCATTTCCCTGCCCTTCAGGGAACAAATTTAAAACTTACTTTTAATTGTGTTTTATTTTTTCCCCTGAAACTCTTTGTAACTGCTTTTAGCTAAAAGTGTAGAAGATTTGATTGTACTAATTATACCTCATTAACTATCAATCGGTGAATCTTGAATGAATTCCTTGTAGGTGGCAAAGGTTATCTTAGAAATGGAAAGGTTGGCTGGGTGCGGTGGCTCATGTCTGTAATCCCAGAACTTTGGGAAGCCAAGGCGGGTGGGTCACGAAATCAAGTGATCAAGACCATCCTGCCCAACATGGTGAAACCCCATCTCTACTAAAACTACAAAAATTAACTGGGCGTGGTGGGGCTGTATTCCCAGCTACTCAGGAGGCTGAGGCAGCAGAATCGCTTGAATCCGGGAGGTGGAGGTTGCAGTGAGCCGAGATCGCGCCACTGCATTCCAGCCTGGGTGGCAGAGCGAGACTCCATTAAAAAAAAAAAAAAAAAAAAAAGTAGAAATTGAAAGGTTACTCCAAGATGCTTTGGTATAATTCCAGCCCTGGAGATGGAGATTTTCCTAGTGCTTGTATGCTGGTTAATAAAGATGATGGATTTGGGGGTTGACGGGCAGTGGTGGATCATGCAAACTTGTTGCAGTCCCCAGTGTAATCACAAGTGTTCTGTGCCTGTAATAATAACTCATTTCATTCCTTGGCTCCTCCACTAAGCAGAACCCTTCATTAACCCAAGACCTCTACTTTACCTGCCTCGTGGTAGTGTCCCCTGCATTTAAGGCAGAGGGACAAAGACGCCAAAATAAACTCTTCTCAGTGATGCCAAAGGTCATACATAGCTCCTTCCAGTGGGGGAGTAATTTGTGGTTAAATTAAATAAGGTTGGACCTGGGTCAGACCATCAGCCCTGTGTCTTCCTGTGTTGAGAAGGCAGAGAATGAAGCTAGAAGATGTAAGTTTTGAGTGCCAGCTCTGCGTTTTCCTACCCAGGTGACTTCCTCTCTCTGAGCCTCAGTTTCCCATCTGTATAATGGGATTCTACAGTGCTCTCCAGGAGAACTTTGCGTGCTCTCCAACAGCATACCGAGGATCGTGTGCCTGTGGAGTGCTTGAAATGACACCTGTGCAACTAGAGCACTGAATAGCCATTTTTATGTCTTTTTCTTTTTTTTTTTGAGATGCAGTCTTACTGTGTTGCCCAGGCTAGAGTGCAATGGCATGATCTCGGTTCACTGCAACCTCTACCTCCCAGGTTCAAGAGATTCTCCTGCCTCAGCCTGCCGAGTAGCTGGGATTACAGGCGCCTGCCACCATGCCTGGCTAGTTTTTTTGTATTTTTAGTAGAGAGGGGATTTCACCATGTTGGCCAGGCTGGTCTCGAACTCCACCTCAGGTGATCCACCCACCTCGATTCCCAAAGTGTTGGGATTACAGACGTGAGCCACTGTACCCGGCCCTAATGTCATTTTAAATGAACCGATATTAAATTTTCGTAACTGCATGGGAAGTACAATACCAGGACCTACCTCCCAGCATTTGATGTAGCAAAATGCTTAACCATTGGGAATGGGGGAATTAAGGTGTCTGCTGGCCCTGGGGGGCGACCCAGACAAAGAACTTCATAGAGCTGTGGGCCCTGGGGTTTTTCAGGCAGCCATTCAGCTCAGTGCTGCCTCCTTCGGGAAGCCCTCCCCTTGTCTCCCCAGCCAAGTTAAGCTCTGTATGCGTTTCCTATTGTGCTGTAACAGATTCTCACAATTCAGTGGTTTAAGCAAATTTCTTACTTTACGGTTCTGACGATCAGCAAGAGTGTGTCCTTTCTGAGGTTCTTGGGGAGAATCCATTTCTTTGCCTTTTCTGCTTCATTCCTTGGCTTTCGGCCCCATATCCCTCTGTTTCTGTTCTCACATTCTCTGTCTTTGACTCTGACTTTCCTGCCTTTCTCTTGTAAGGACCCTTGTGATGACATTGGGCTCAGAGAATCCAGGATAATCTTCCTGTCTCAAGAGCCTTAATTTAATCACATCCGCAAAGTCCCTTTGGCTGTGGAAGGCAATATATCTGCAGGTTTTGGGGATTAGGACCCGGACATTTTTGAGAGACATTATTCTGTCTACTGCAAGCTCTTCTTCTGTGGGTTTCAGTCATGCCTCTGAGCCTCACACTGCTGTGGTCACCACCTGTGGCCATGCCTGCCTCCCGCACCAGACCATGCCTCAGGAACAAGGATGTTCTGCCCCCAAAATTTGCCAGAATACCTGCTCTAAGCTGGGTGGGACCTGTGCTACCCAGGAGTTACAAGGTCTGCTAGTGCTGGCCGGGCGCGGTGGCTCACGCCTATAATCCCAGCAGTTTGGGAGGCCAAGGTGGGCAGATCACAAAGTCAAGAGATTGAGACCATCCTGGTTAACATGGCGAAACCCCCTCTCTACTAAAAATATAAAAATTAGCTGGGCATGGTGATGTGTGCCTGTAGTGCCAGCTACTCGGGAAGCTGAGAAAGGAGAATCACTTGAACCCGGGAGGTGGAGGTCGCAGTGAGCTGAGATCACGCCATTGCACTCCAGCCTGGCGACAGAGCGAGACGTGGTCTTAAAAAAAAAAAAAAAAAGGTCGGCTAGTGTTGAGGTAGGAGGCAGGACTTGATTCTGGAGGTGGGGCTCAGACTCTGGACCACACTGAAGATTAGCTGAAACAGAGAAGAGGTGTCAGCCCCTCTCCATAAGACATGTCCACCTGTGCCATGTCAGTTTATCATTGCCATGGCAACACACAAATGTTATATCCCCTTTCCATGGTAACCACCTGATGACCTGGAAGTTACTACCCCTTTTCTAGAAATTTCTGCATAATCTTCCCCTTGACTTGCATGTAATTAAACGTGGGTATAAATATGACTGCAGGACTGCCTCTGAGCTGCCACTCCGGGTGCACTGCCTATGGGGGAGCCCTGCTCTGCAAGGAGCAGTACCTCTGTTGCTGCTGTACACTGCCACTTCAAGAAAAGTTGCTGTCGACTGGGCATGGTGACTCACGTCTGTTATCCCAGCACTTTGGGAGGCCAAGGCAGGCGAATCGTTTGAGGTCAGGAGTTCGAGATCAGCCTCACCAACATGATGAAACCCCATCTCTACTAAAAATACAAAAATTAGCCGAGTGTAGTGACGGGTGCCCATAATCCCAGCTACTCAGGAGGCTGAGGCAGGAGAATCTGTTGAACCTGGGAGGTGGAGCTTGCAGTGAGCTGGGATCACGCCACTGCCCTCCAGCCTGAGAGACAGAGTGAGACTCTGTCTCAGAAAAAAAAAAAAAAAAAAAAAAGAAAAGAAAAGTTGCTGTCTAACACCATTGGCTCACCAGTTCTTCCTGGGCAAAGCCAAGAACCCTCCCAGGCCAAGCCCCAATTTTGGTGCTTGTCTGCCCTCCCTCATCAGCTCACTACGTGGTTGACCTCTGTAAATCACTTTGCCTTTCCAAACCTCAATTTACCACCCTGTAAAATGGGGTTAATAATAGTATCAACCCCAGGAGGGTCGTTGAGGGTATTAACAGACATGCATGTAGAGCCTTTGGCATGTCACCCAGCACTTAGGTAGCACTTAATAACACAGCAACTATTGATGCTTCAAGGATAAATAGGGTGGGATTTAGATTGAGGCCACCTGAGTTCAAATCCTGCCTCCCCCACATGTGCCAGTTGCTAAACCTCCCTTGTTGTCCTCATCCATGAAATGGGCCTTGTCATGAAACCCAACCTCAGAGGGTGGGTTGAACAGGGAGATTCGTTTAATGTGCTGTCTGGCACAAAATCATTGTTAGTGATTTGTGGATGATAATGACTAATAACCAGAATTTCCCAGGGCCCAGCACTTACAGATCTAAGGACAGTGGAGCCCAAAAACTTGCAATGGTTAGTTGAGTTCCCTTTTTTTTTTTGAGACGGAGTCTCGCTCTGTCGCCCAGGCTGGAATGCAGTGGCACGATCTCGGCTCACTGCAAGCTCCGCCTCCCGGGTTCACGCCATTCTCCTGCCTCAGCCTCCCGAGTAGCTTGGACTACAGGCGCCCACCACCACGCCCGGCTAATTTTTTGTATTTTTAGTAGAGACGGGGTTTCACCGTGTTAGCCAGGATGGTCTCGATCTCCTGGGATTACAGGCATGAACCACCGTGCCCGGCTTGAGTTTCCTTTTTGTGGTTAGGACAAGTGTGTCTCTTCAGCTACACAGAGGCCTAGAAATGGGTCTGTTGTCATGCCCTGAGGCTGGCAGTGCCAGGCCCTGATGCATTCATGGGGCCTTGGACTCAGGTGTGGGAGGAGGAGGAGCCAGTGGTTGCCTGAAGGGTGTGGGAGGCACAGAGATACTCCTGGGAAAACCAGGAGAGGACCTGTCAGCTGTCATTTTGTCACTTTGGGTTTACTGGTATAGATGGCATGGAAACGGGAATGTGGAGTGGAGAGGGCTGTGCCGCAGACAGAGATGGACCCGAGACTTCACAGCACCAAGACATGGGTTCAGTCTCAACCACCCTTTCAGGCTTTTCTTGCCTCCTCGCTTAAGGGGATGTTGTTTGGTGTTTATATTTCTTGGCACTCTCCCTTCCCCACTTTTTTTTTTTTTTTTTTTGAGGCCAGGCTGGTTTTGAACTCCTGACCTCAGGTGATCCGCCCACCTCAGCCTCCCAAAGTGCTGGGATTACAGGTGTGAGCCACCATGCCTGGCCTAATCTTTGTAGTTTTAGCAAAGATGGGGTTTCACCATGTTGACCGGGTTGGTCTTGAACCCCTAGACCTCAGGTGATCTGCCCGCTTCAGCCTCCCAAAGTGCTGGGATTATAGGTGTGAACCACTGTGCCTGGCCTGCCTGGTTTGTTGTTGTGGTTGTTATTTCTTTTTCTTTCTTTCTTTCTTTTTTGGAGATGGAGTTTTGCTCTGTTGCCCAGGCTGGAGTGCAGTGGCGTGATCTCAGATCACTGCAACCTCCGCTTCCTGGGTTCAAGCAATTCTTCTGCCTCAGCCTCCTCAGTAGCTGGGATTACAGGTGTCTGCCACCACACTTGGCTAATTTTGTATTTTTAGTAGAGACAGGGTTTCACCATGTTGGCCAGGCTGTTCTTGAACTGCTGACTTCAAGTGATCTGTCCACCTTGGGCTCACAAAGTGCTGGGATTACAGGCGTGAGCCACTGCACCTGGTTCACATCTGTTTTATTAGCAAAGCAGAAGCTTCCATAGAAGTCTTTCCCATTTCCCGTTAAGTTCTTAAATTTTTTTAAAATCAGAATTGGGTCACATGGCCACTTTTAGCTGCAAAGGAAGCTGAGAAAGCAAGTCTCTGGCTTGTTAGTTTTAAGGAGAGAAGCTGCCAGAGAGCTTGCATCTGCACTGTTGACGCCAATATCACGTTCTTTCCACTTGACTGGTGATTTTCCCTGTTCAGATTAAACCCCATGAGTTATTACTGTGTCCACTTAACCCCTGTACTGTTATTTTATTTTAAAAATTTCCCCTTTCTTTTCTTCTTCTTTTTTTTGGAGACGGAGTCTCTCTTGTCGCCCAGGCTGGAGTGCTGTGGCACGATCTTGGCTCACTGCAACCTCCGCCTTCTGGGTTCAAGCGATTCTCCTGCTTCACCCTCCCGAGTAGTTGAGACTACAGGCATGTGTCACCACGCCCAGCTAATTTTTGTATTTTTAATAGAGAGGGATTCACCATCTTGGCCAGGCTGGTCTCGAACCCCTGACCTCAGGTGATCCACCTGCCTCAGCCTCCCGAAGTGCTGGGATTCCGTGCAGGGCCACTTTTCCCTTTCTCAAAAGTTAAACATATTTGTTTTTAAAGGAACCTTTCAAAAACTCTATTGTAAACAAAACCAGTGTTGCTTGCTTTAACTAGAAAATAACAGTAAAAATTAAATACAATAAAAACAATCAGCTGCTATTACAGCAGCTAATGGTCTGAGCATAAGGCTGTTATTTCTCTCTTAAATTGGGAGAGGAGATGATGATGGAGATGTAGGTGTTAAAGTCATAGTGGCACCCAGCAGAGACTGTCTAGCAACTTTGGGAAGCTCCCATGAGGATTAGAAAAGAAACCAGGTGCTTTAGCGCTGTGCCTGGATATCAGAGCCTCCTAAAGTCATCTTGTGTCCCAGGTGGCTACCTCCCACCTCTCAGGATCTCAGTCCTGCCCCACTCGGTCTATCCTGTGCCAGGCACTGAGTAGGTTTGGGAAGGGGAACTGAGAGTGGAGGGGTGTATCCTCTGGGCAGACTGGGATGGGGTTGGATGGTTGATGTAAATTGTGTTAGGGAGAGAGTCTCAGGCTTTTCTCCTGTGCAAGGCATTTAATCAAGTCAATTGCCCTAGAGGGTTGGAAGTCATGTTGGCCCAGGAAATCAGCATAGGCTTTCTGGAAGAGGCCTTATTTAAGCTGCTGTAAAAGGATGGGTGGGGATCAGGCAAATGGACATTGTGCTGGGAGTAAAGGGCTGTCTGTGAAGAAGGAATAGCATGAAAAAGACACTCAAGTCGTTGTATTTTATTTGAGAATGTGAGACTGGTCAGGGTCTGCCGTATTGACTAGGTTGATTGTTTTTTTCGGGGAGTTTGGGGAGAATTGAATACCTTGCCCAAGGCAATGGATAGTGGGAGCCACTGATGATTTTAGAGCTGGGGAGTGATCAGACCTTCCCAGGATTTGGAGCTTTGCATATAGGCAGCACTTGGACCAGCATAAGCTTATTCTTTTAGAAATCTATTGGTACTTGGAGGGAACTATCTCTTTATATTTCCTGCAATGCAATATGCACATCTTAGTCTCCCTAAGGAAAGAGCTTGTTATGCTTAGATTTTTCTGAGTCAAGCATTGTGCTGCTGTGTTTTATGTTGAATTGAGCTTTGGGGTTGAGTTTCCTCTGCTGTGAACACCAGTTCCGGGGCTGGGTCTTCCTTCCTGTCCCCTCTTCCTACACCAGGCTGGACACACACAGCCTCTGGGCTGGTCCCAGACTCACTTGTCTCTGTGAACTGTTCCAGTTGCCCTTGGAAACCTTCTAGTCAAGCTTACGATGATCCTGCCATAAAGCAGAGCCAGTAAAGCTCCGAGTGAGGGCAAGGCCCTGGTTTATTGCTCATTAGACATCTTCATTGGGTCTGCCCTAGGGCAGGGATTAAGAACCTTGACCTCCGAAGTTTTGAATTGAGTCACCATGTTTTCCTTACGTGTGATTCTGCATATATCCAGAGTTCCAGAAGAAACATGCACCCTTTGAACCAAATAGCCCAATTCTAGGCAAAATTTCACTTGAGAAATTAATTGTATATGGGTGTTCATTGCAATGTTGGTTGTAAGGTTCACTGATTGGCACGTTGACCATTAAAGGTCCAATAGTGGGGGATGGGTTATCTAATATTCATATAATGGAATAGGATGAAAGCTGTAGCAAGTTTTTGTATAGGGTGTATAGCTATTGTCCTGAAACATGGTCATGACCATAGTTTGAAATGAAACAATAACAACAAAAAACAAGCTTCTAAATAGGATGCATGATCTGATTCCATTTTAATTTTGACCACGAGTTCCTATTTTTATTGGAAATGTCAACGTTGTTGTACATCAGAATGGTGGGATTTAGGAATTTTTTATTTTTATTTTTTGAGACAGGGTCTTACTCTGTCACCCATGCTGGAGTGCAATGGTGCAGTCATAGTTCACTGCAGCTTCAAATTCATGGGCTCAAGCAATTCTCCATCTCAGCCTCCCAAAGTGCTGGGACTACAAGCATACACCACCATACCCAGTAAATTATTTTATCTTTCTTTCATAACCAATCTTGCTATGTTGACCAGGCTGGTTTCTAACTCCTGGCCTCAAGCTATCCTCCCGCCTTAGCCTCCCAAAATGTTGGGATCACAGGTGTGAGTCACCACACCTGGCTGGATTTACGATTATTAAAAGCACTTTTGGTTGTGTGTATTAAATTTTTCTGTTGTTATCATGTGGAACTCCTAACGACGTCTAGTGGAGGGCTCAAGTGAGGCTCAGCCAGAATACCGTAAGAGCTTTGGGTATTTGAAAGAGGACATTCCACCCTTGGGGGAAGTCCAGTCTCTCAGGAGACTAAGATCTCCCCAGTCTAAAGCAGGGGTCAGCAAATTTTGTCTGTAAAGAGCTATAGTAAGTATTTTAGGTTTTGTGAACCATATGGCCTCTGTGACAACTAGTCAAGTCTGTCACTAAGACAGAGCCATAGATAAAGGCTCTTGAAGGAAGCCACAGATAGTCCGGACAACATGGCGAAAAGCCCTTCTCTACAAAAAATTTAAAAAATTAGCAGGTCATGGTGGTGCATGCCTGTAGTCCCAACGAGTTAGGATGCTGAGGTGGGAAGATTGCTTGAGCCCAGGAGATTGAGGCTGCAGTGAGCTGAGATCATGCCTGCAACACAGAGTAACACCTTGTCTCTTAAATAAAAATAAAAAAATTGTTATCTGTGGCAGCAGCCAAAGATACATAGATAATATGTAAATAAATGACTGTGGCTGTGTTCCAATAAAACTTTATTTGCAAAAGCAGGCAGTGGGCTAGTTTGGCTTGTGGACTCTAGTTTGGCCTGTGGAGTCTAGTTTGCCAATTTTGGATCCAGAGAAAAACAACGGGGTGGTGGGGGCGGGGAAGGAACAGCAGCTTAATTAATGGTTTCAGTGAGTGGTCAGCCAGTCCAAAAATAGCACCAATTGTAGGAAGGAACAAGCCAATGAAAACTGAAACAGCACAGGAAGGAACAAGTCAAGAAAATTGAAAAGGCGGATGTTTCAGCAGAGGGGTAAAGATAAGTTGTAACATTCTTTCTCCACATCAGCAGCTGCACTTGGACAAGACAAGGTGCCTGGGGTGAGGCAGTTTGGATTATGCTTTAGAGGGTCTAAAAGGCAAATCAGCATATGAAAGGCTCTGAAAAGTCCTGCTGGACAGACACCTGTTTACCATTGTTGAACCCAGCGTTTCCCACAGGCTTGTAATGTACCACAGAATGCTTTTGTGGGTGTGAGTGTGCCCTACCCACATCCCATGGTCCAGGGGAAGTTTGGGGAAAGCCATCTCAAACTGTTCCCCTGGATCCCACAGTCAGAAACGCCAGATGTGCCGAACTCTAATGATGGAATTTACACAGGAGTCAAGACTTGTCTAATTATGGCAATTCTTACAGAAACAGTACACACTCTGTACGAAAATGAGCTCTGCTACTCCTGTCATCGCGAAGGAAGAATTTGATTTCACCCCCTCAAAAATTTTTTATTGAGCACCGACTTTTTAAGGAATCACAGGGGCTTCTTTTTTTTTTTGAGATGGAATCTTGCCCTTGTTACCCAGGCTGGAGTGCAGTGGCACGATCTCAGCTCACTGCAACCACCACCTCCCGGGCTCAAGCGATTCTCCTGCCTCAGCGTCCCAAGTAGCTGGGATTACAGGCGTGCGCCACCAAGCCCGGATAATTTTTGCAGTTTTAGTACAGATGTGGTTTTATCATATTGGCCAGGATGGTCTCCATCTCCTTACCTCGTGATCCGCCCGCCTTGGCCTCCCAGAGTGCTGGGATTACAGGCATGAGCCACTGTGCCCAGCCAAGAATCACAGGGGCTTCCTCAAAAGAGACTAAGAACACACATCTCACAATCCAGAAGGTTGTTCTCCGTCAGGGGAATGTGTCAGTTGCAGAGAGAAGTGGAAAACACAGAACTGATGAGTCTTGGGGTTGAGCCAAATCAGAATCACAGAATCTTAAAAAGGATAGGAAATTGGCTGGGTGTGGTGGCTCATGCCTGTAATCCCAGCACTTTGGGAGGCCCAGGCGGGTGGATCACCAGGTCAGGAGATCGAGACCATCCTGGCTAACATAGTGAAACCCCATCTCTACTAAAACTACAAAAAAATTAGCCAGGCGTGGCAGCGGGTGCCTGCAGTCCCAGCTACTCAGGAGGCTGAGGTAGGAGAATGGCATGAACCCAGGAGGCAGAGCTTGCAGTGAGCCGAGATCGCGCCACTGCACTCCAGCCTGGGTGACAGAGCGAGACTCCGTCTCAAAAAAAAAAAGGAAATTTAGTAAGCCCTCTTCAACCTCTTGTGTCTGAGGCCCAGACTAAGGCAGCGGCTTGCCCAAAGTTGTCACTGCAGGTTCATAGAGGAGGTGGGACAAAAACTAGGGTGAAGGACAAGGATTCCTTTTTTTTTTTGAGACGGAGTCTCCCTGTCACCCAGGCTGGAGTGCAGTGGCAAGATCTCGGCTCACTGCAAGCTCCGCCTCCCGGGTTCACGCCATTCTCCTGCCTCAGCCTCCCGAGTATCTGGGACTGCGGGCGCCCACCACCACGCCCGGCTAGTATTTTGCATTTTGTTTAGTAGAGACTGGGTTTCACCATGTTAGCCAGGGTGGTCTTGATCTCCTGACCTTGTGATCCGCCCGCCTTGTCCTCCCAGAGTGCTGGGATTACAGGCGTGAGCCACCACGCCCGGCCAGATTCCATTTTTACAAAATATCCAGAAATGGCAAATCCGTAGAGACAGAAAGTAGATTAGTGGTTGCCAGGGGCTGGGGGAGAGGGGAATGGGGAGTGACTGCTAAGTGAGTATGGGATTTCCTTGGGGTGATGAAAATGTTTTGGAACTACAGAGGGGTGATGGTTGTGATGCACTATACGCCAACCCCAGAATAGGGGCTTATCCTGGGGAGGGTTCTTAGATTGACCCAGGAAGGAATTCAAGTGAGCCAGTGGTGTTAAACAGCATAAACAGCAACTGTTATTGAAGCAGCAGTGTACAGCAGCCACAGAGGTGCTGCCCCTTGCAGAGCAGGATTGGCCTGTAGGCCATGTGCCCAGAGTAGCAGCTCACAGGCAGTTCTGCAGTCACACTGATACCCACTTTTAGTTATATGCAAATTAAGGGATGGTTTATGCAGAACTTTATAGAAAAGGTTGGTAACTTCTGGGTTGTCAGGTTGTTGCCCTAGAAAGGGGTGGTAACAACTGGGCATGGCGCGATAGCTCATGCCTGTAATCCCAGCACTTTGGGAGGCCGAGGCAGGTGGATCACCTGAGGTCAGGAGTTCAAGACCAGCCTGGCCAACATGACAAAACCCTGTCTCTACTAAAAATACAAAAATTAGCTGGGTGTTGTGTGCACCTGCAGTCCCAACTATCCAGGAGGCTGAGGCAGAAGAATCACTGGAACCCAGGAGGCAGAGGCTGCAGTGAGCCGAGATTGCACCACTGCACTCCAGCCTGGGCCACAGAGCAAGACTCTGTCTCAAAAAGAAAAGTGGGGTGGTAACTTCTGGATGTTGCCATGGTAATGGTAGACTGACAATGGCACACTGGTAGGCAGGTCTTACGGGGAGGTACTTCTGCCCTGACCTGTTTTAGCTAGTCCTCAATTTGGTCTGGTGTCTGAGCCCTGCTTGCAGAGTTGAGTCCCACCTCCTACCTCAGTTGCATGATATAAATGTACTAAATGCTGCTGCACTGTGAACTTAAAATGGTTGCAATAGTAAATTTTATGTTATGTGAGTTTTACCCCAATTTTTCAAAAAGTAGGATGATTAAATAATTTATTGCCCAAACTTAGACATCTTTTTTTTTTTTTTTTTTTGAGACGGAGTCTCGCTCTGTTGTCCAGGCTGGAGTGCAGTGCGCGATCTTGGCTCACTGCAAGCTCCACCTCCCGGGTTCACGCCATTCTCCTGCCTCAGCCTCCCGAATAGCTGGGACTACAGGCGCCCGCCACCACACCTGGCTAATTTTTTGCATTTTTAATGGAGACGGGGTTTCACCGTGTTCCCCAGGATGGTCTCGATCTCCTGACCTTGTGATCCACCCGCCTCGTCCTCCCAAAGTGCTGAGATTACAGGCATGAGCCACTGCGCCCTGCCAACCTAGACATCTTAGAGAGTAAAAGGGGCCTATCCCAGGTAAACCAGAAGGTGGGATCGCCCTGACTAAAACTGCCTTGTTCTGGCTCATAAGCCAAGGCTTCTTACTCCTGGATGCTCCCTGGACTCAAGTTAACAGAAGTGTCTTCAGTGTAACTAAAGTATTACATTCTGCCCCATCGGGGTACCTCCCATTTTTAGAAAGTTGAACCTTTCCACAGTCCTGCTTTCCCCCACAGAGGGTAAAGGAATACCGCTCAGGCTCCAATGACCATGTTTATCCCATGCTTTTGGGCCTTTGAATATGCGTTTCCTCTGCTGACACCAACCTCCTCCTCTGCTTGGCTGACTTCTCTCAGTCTCAGTTGGGATACCTTCTCTTCCAGCAAAGCTTCCCTGACCACTCTTTGGGCTTGTATAACCCCAATGTCTGTCCCCATCAGGATACCTCCCAAATTTCAGTGTTTCCTTTCCTCCTCCCCTACTAGAGTGTGTCACCATTGTGATTAGGAACGTTCCCAACACATTCCCTGCCCAGACAAGTAGACCATGAGAGCTTTTAATAGAGATTCGCCTGAAGGACATGGGCTCCAGTGTGCTGGGTCACATGGTAATTACAGCTTAAGCATTTGTTTCCCATTATATTCGTTTTTTAGTTGTTTGTAGGTTTTTGCTTTTTTTTTTTTAATTGCAGTAAAATATACATCACATGAAGTTTACCATTTTAACCATCTTTAATTGTACAGTTTGGTGGTATTAAGTACATTCACATTGTCATGTGACCATCGTCACCATCCACCTCTAGAACTTTTTCATCTTCTCATTTTGAAACTCCGCATCCATTCAACAATAACTCCCCATTCCCCAGCCCCTGGCAAACCACCATTGTACTTTCTGTCTTTATGAATTTGCCTATTCTAAATACCTCATATAAATGAAATTATGCATACAGTATTTGTCCTTACATGTCTGCTTATTTCACTTAGCATAATGTCTTCAAGGATCATCCATATTGTAGCATATTGTAGCATTTCCTTCCTTTTGAAGACTGAATAATATTCCATTGTAGGGATAGACTACATTTTGTTTATCCATCCATTGATGGACATTTAATTGTTTACACCTTTTGGTTATTATGAATAATGCTGCTTCAAACATTTGTGTACAAATGTCTGCTTTCAATTTTAGGGGAGTATACTCTTAGGAGTAGAATTTCAAGATTCTGTGTTTAATTTTTTGAGGAACTCCCATACTGATTTCCACAGTGGATGTGCCAATTTATATTCATAACACCAGCAAGATATAAAGTTCCAATGTCTTCACATCCTCTCCAATAGTTGTGTGTGTGTGTGTGTGTGTGTGTTTAATTAAGTAATAGCCACTCTCATAAGGTATAGGGTTCCAGTGTCTTCACATCCTCCCCAATAGTTGTTTTGTGTGTGTGTGTGTGTTTTTAATTAAGTAATAGCCACCACTCTCATGGGTGGGAAGTGCCTTTTACATTTGAACACCATAATAGACAGTTGTTTTAGTTAAGCCCACGTGGATTTTGGTAGAAATCTGATTGGAAGGCAGGGTGGGATCCACAATTCCAGCCACCCACGGGCAAGTCACAGCACTCCTCCAACCTCAGTTTACTCATCTGTAGAATGGAAGTTGTAATAGGACCTGCCTCTGGGTTGGTAAAGGTATGAAATGAAATAATCCTTATAAAGCATTTAGTGTAGTGTCTGGCGCATGGTGTGAGCTTCATAAACGATAGTTATTTTTATGCTTTGCTTCTGAAAGTGGGCAGGAGATAGTGATAGTCTTAGCACCTCTACCTTTCAAATCGATGATGGAAAGACAGCTCAGAGGAAAACCTCTGGTATTGAGATGTAAAAAAGCAGCTGTTTGCACAAACAACATTCATGGACATAAAAAGGAATTTAAAAATTTACCAACAAATCCAACCCAGGTCTCCAGCATGTTTTTTTTTTTTTTTTTTTTTCCATTTGTGCCTGTTCTCTTCCAGACATCGGTCATTTGTATAAACAACCTTTGCTATTGTCATGGCCTTGAATACAAAACAATGTATCCCTTTTGCTTCCCCTACCAATTATCCTAAGTGCTTCCACTTCCCTGTGCATACCCCCTTACCTTTGGCTGAGATACGTTCTTTCAGATTTGCCCTATTATAGTTAAGGCAACCATCTTTTCTGATTCCAAACTCAAGACTTGTTGTGTGATGGGATTTTGTGCAGGCTGAGAATTGGAGGTCTGCTCTTCCTGCTGACACGTTGCAGCTTTTGGAACATTTCAAGTGTTTATGAGTCCTGGGTTGTTTCAACTAGCTGTAATTGCCAGGGGTATATTCTTGCTGTGTTTGGTTAGATAACACTGCAAAGGACATCTTTGTGCATATAACTTTTCTTTTGGATTACTTCCAGAGAATACATTTTTAGAAGTCTGATGACTGAGTTGAAAAGAAGTAAGTGTTTTGCCGGGGTGAGGGGAAAATATTTGATTTGGAGTCAGAAGGCCTGGATTCCAACCCGACCTCTACCCCTCACTAGCAGTGGGAATTTGAACTGGCTGTTTCTAGACCATATTTTTTTTTCTCATCTGTTAGAATGGTGGTAATTAATAATTTGAACAGCGCAACTTGTTGAGAAGATGAATGAGAGAAGGCACAAGATGCACAGAATCACTTAGCATGGTGCCTGACTCTTGACGTGGGTCTCAAAAATGTTAGTTGAAAGTGAATATTGCCGAATTGCTTTTACAATTTACATTATCGCCAGGACCACATAAGGAAATCCATTTTCCCACACTCACGTCTACATTGAGTATTACTGTTTTCTTCTCTTAGGTGTTTTTTGCACACCGGCTTAATGCCTCCTATGGTTCAGACTCCAGATACAGCCATGAACAGGACCCAGGACCCCTCTTGCTAGGAGCTCACCGTTTAGTGGAGGAAACAGAGGTAGTCACCAAGTATGCTTCAGTGCTGGGTGAGGGGGAAGCAGGAAGTGAGATATTGCAGCACAGAGGAGCACCTGAACAAGCCCTACTCATGAAGCATTAGAGAAGGCTTCCTGGAGGAGGTGGCATTGAGATTAGCTAGGTAGTGAGGTAAGGGCAGTGCAGAGGCATGAAGGCGAGCAAGTGTACACTGTGTTTTGTGGCCTGTCTGGGGTTCATTGTGCTGAAGTATGTGAGTGTATGTGACAGACAGACAGATGGGGTAGTGTCAGTCATTAGAATGAAGCTGGGGAGACGAGGATCTGGATCCTGTAGGGCCTTGGGAAAGAAGTCTGGCCTTTATTCAGAGGGCAGCAAGGAGACACGGGGTGTTGAGCAGGGGAACGACATCCTGGCGCTTGCACGTTGGAGACACCCCTGGCTACGGCTAGGTGAATGGATTGGAGGAGGCCACAGCTGAGACAGGATTGTCAGTGAGGAGGCTGATTTTATTTTTAAGACAGCGTCTGGCTTTGTTACCCAGGCCGGAGTGCTGTGATGTGATCTTGGCTCACTGTAACCTCAGCCTCCCAGGCTCAGACAATCCTTAGCCTCCTGAGTAGCTGGGACTACAGGCACGCACCACCACACCTGGCTAATTTTTGTATTTTTTAGTAGAGATGGGTTTTTGCCATGTTGCCTGGGCTGGTCTCCTTGACTCAAGTGATCCTCCCACCTCGGCCTCCCAAAGTGCTGGGATTTAGGCATGAGCCATTGCGCCTGGCCAGAGGCTGATTTTAAATGTCCCTTCTCAGTGAAATCTTCCCTGGCTAGACCTTCTCACATTCCCTCTTTGTCACTTATGTAACATTCTGGAGTTTGTCCTTACCTTGTTTTTATTTTTGTTTGTTTGTTTTTTGTTTTTGTCCTTTTTTTCATCTTCATGAATCACCATTCCATGGGAGCAGGGTTTTTTATTTGTTTTGTTCACTGCTGTGTCTCCAGTGCCTGGCCCAGAGCCTGGTACATAGATGCTTGATAACTGTGTATTGGAAGGAAGGAAGGAAGGAAGGGCCACAGTCATGGGGACAGAGACGAGAGGATGCACATACTCCAGTGATACTTGACATTTTGACCGGGCCCTTTGTGGAGGACAGACCTCCTGTGCACAGCAGCCCTTCTCTGGGAGGACACCAGCGTACACTTCGCCAATGCGTTCCTGGCTCTTTTCCTGGCTCACTGCACAGGATGGATTTGCAGATTTGAGGGCTAAGGTCACATTCTGGAAGATGCTGGAAGGTGTCAGGACCAGCCCACGCCCCTCGCCACATGGTGGCATTCCCAGGAAGTGGCAGCCAGAGACTGAATAAATGACTGATAAGCTCTCTGATCGAATTTTAGGGCGTAATTATGAAAGATCTTCAACAGCTGTTAGAATGAATCAACGCCTCAGAATCTGGGAGAAAAGCTGCCAAACTGTTTAGTTTTGAATGGAAGTGCTTTTCTTCCCTTCTCTCTTGTGAATCGCTCGGATTTCCCCAGGAGGCTTCAAGCTCCATGGCTGCGTCCCCAGCACCAAGCACAGAACCTGGCGCTTGGGAGGGAGGCAGTGAGAGTTGGTGGAAGTAGGGTCAGAAGGCTGGACAAATGAATGCTTTTGAATGACTCCTGTTGAATTTCAGGACCTGTTGTTCTTGGGTGACTCCCTTCTCAGACAAATGATTTTTTTCCTGCACGAAATGGCAGAAAATGGGAATTTTGCACTTTGCAAATTAAGCTTGGGGAGATCAAGCTTGTGGACCCGGCAGGTTCAGCAACAGCAGAGAAACACTCATTGCTAGTCCACTTCCTGGGGTCAGACTGATGTCCCCTCTCTCATGGTCCTACCACAGCCTCCTGACCTCTCCAGATGGATGCCTTGTTCTCCATCTGTTCAACGTGCTGCCCTCCATGATAATTTACATACATATGAAACTAGAGGTGGCTCAGACTTGGTTTCCCTTCTTTCTCTGGGGAGGTCTTGTTGACTTGGCTTTGGTCATAATGCTCAGCTAATATACTGTTTAAAAAAAGAGGCAGGGTGGCTGGGTGCGGTGGCTCACGTCTCTAATCCCAGCACTTGGGAGGCCGAGGTGGACGGATCACGAGGTCAGGAGATCAAGACCATCTTGGCTAACATGGTGAAACCCTGTCTCTACTAAAAATACAAAAAATTAGCCGGGTGTGGTGGTGTGCACCTGTAATCCCAGCTACTGGGGAAGCTGAGGCAGGAGGATCGTTTGAACCCGGGAGGCGGAGGTTGCAGTGAGCCGAGATTGCGCCACTGCACTCCAGCCTGGGTGACAGAGCAAGGCTCCATCTCAAAAAAAACAAAAGAGGCTGGGTGTGGTGACTCATGCCTGTAATCCCAGCATTTTGGGAGGCCGAGGCAGGTGGATCATGAGGTCAGAAGTTCAAGACCAGCCTGACCAACATAGTGAAATCCCGTCTCTACTAAAAATACAAAAAATTAGCCGGGTGTGGTGGTGTGCACCTGTAATCCCAGCTACTGGGGAAGCTGAGGCAGGAGAATCGTTTGAACCTGGGAGGCAGATGTTGCAGTGAGCCGAGATCGTGCCATTGCCCCTAGCCTGGGTGACACGCCGAGACTCTGTAAATAAATAAATAGCCAGGTGTGATTACAGGTGGATGCCTGTAGTCCCAGCTTCTCAGAGGCTAAGGCACGAGAATCACTTGAACCTGGAAGGTGGAGTTTGCAGTGAGCCAAGATTGTGCCACTGGACTCCAGCCTGGGCTACAAAGTGAGACTCTGTCTAAAAAATAAAAATAAAAATAAAAAATGAATAAATAATAGTGAACATGTCCACTCCAAGAATAAATAGCATCTAGCCTCTTTGTGAGTGGGCTTCACAAATGTTTTCGAAGAGGCTAACATCTCTTAAATCAAGTGTAACATATGTGATAACATTTAAAAGAAGGCTTTAAAGCATATAGTTAAATTGGTTTCCTTGTATTTTACAGCAGGTTAAATGAAAACCCGAAAATCATGGGTTTCTAGGTTTGGCTAGGACTTTAAAATATTATGGAGCCATCTACTATGGTGGTTTAAAAACTCCTTTTACTAGGCTGGGCATGGTGGCTCAATCCCAGCATTTTGGAAGGCCGAGGCAGGAGGATCATGAAGTCAGGATTTCAAGACCAGCCTGGACAACATAGTGAAACCCTGTCTGTACTAAAAATATAAAAATTAGCCAGGTGTGGTGGCATGTGCCTGTAGTCCCAGCTACTCAGGAGGCTGAGGGGAGAGAATTGCTTGAACCTGGGAGGCAGAGGTTGCAGTGAGCTGAGACCACGCCATTGCACTCCAGCCTGGGTAGCAGAGTGAGACTCCGTTTCAAAAAGAAAAACAGGCCGGGCCCGGTGGCTCACGCCTGTAATCCCAGCACTTTGGGAGGCAGAGGGGGGTGGATCACGAGGTCAGGAGATGGAGACCATCCTGGCTAACGTGGTGAAAATCTGTCTTTACTAAAAATACAAAAAATTGGCCGGGTGCAGTGGTGTCTCACGCCTGTAAATCCCAGCCACTTTGGGAGGCCCGGAGGGCGGGTGGATCACGAGTCAGGAGATCGAGACCATCCTGGCTAACACAGTGGAAACCCCATCTCTACTAAATATACAAAAAATTAGCCGGGCGAGGTGGGGGCCGCCTGTAGTCCCAGCCTACTCGGGAGGCTGAGGGCAGGAGAATGGGCGTGAACCCAGAGGGCGGAGCTTGCAGTGAGCCCGAGATCCGCCCACTGCAGCTCCAGCCTGGGTGACAGAGCAAGATCCGTCTCAAAAAAAAAAAAAAAAATTAGCTGGGCATGTTGGCGGGCAGCCCTGTAAGTCCAAGTAACTCGGGAGGCAGAGGCAGGAGAATGGCGTGAACTTGGGAGGCGGAACTTATAGTGAAGCTGAGATCACACCACCTGCTCTCCCTCCATGCCTGGGGCCAACAGAGCAAGACTCGTCTCCAAAAAAAAAAAAAAAAAAAAAAAAAAAAAAAAAAACCCAACCAAACAAAAAACAAACCCCAAAAAACTCCTTTTACTTTTCTTTGTTCATTGATTTATTAATTCATTCACTGACTCATTTGTGCAACTGTATTTACATACCAGGCATCTGCTAGGCATTTGCAATGGTAACTTGAGAGGCAGTTCAAGATACAAAGCAGATGACGGGTCACAGAGGCACTGTTTGGTGTAGAGGAGTGCAGACCAAGGGACTTACTTTATCTCATCCTTCCCCTTTTCTTTCCATGCAGTATAGTCACTGAGGTGGGTTCAAGGTTCCCAAAGTGGGGTGACATTTGTGTACCATTGATCCTAATTCAACAAATGGTTGCTCTTGGTGACTCTTTTCCCAGGAAAATCCATGCAGAGAAGCATTCATTCCACATTTGGGCAGGTGAGCTGGCGTGACAGTGTGAGGTTAACGTGGATGCAGCAGGTGCCTGCCCTCAGGGTGGAGCTCCTCTGTGTGACTCAATGAAACTGATAGGGGTCTCTGGGTGAGGGTTGGTGGACTGAGCCTCTGGCTGAGCACTTCGTAGCTCTTTGGTTCTGTCATTCAGTAGCCACAGCCACAGCTAAAGTAACTCATCTTATGTCCCAGATTGCTTAGAGTCATTTGGCATGAGAATCATGGTACCTGGATGGACTTATTTAGCATCTTAGAGAGTGGGCAGCAGGGGCAGAAGAATAATTCTTCATTCATTTACTTATTAATTCAACAATGATTTATTTCTCTATTCAATAATCAGGTACCTGGTACTTTTATGTGCCAGGCTGCTGTGCTAGCCACTAGGGATTTGGGGTGTCCTCTGGGGGACTTACCATTGAATGGGAGAGGCTGATGTGAAGGATGATGTCCTATTAAATGTAACAGTGCAGCTATGCTGAGTCCTGCCAAGCCTCCGAGTATATGTGGTGCTCTGTGAATAGGTAGCAGGGGGTTGCACCGGGTTGAAGGGAGACAGAGATGTGTGAACTGTGGTCTGAGGGGTGGGCTTGTGTCTATGTATGAGCAAGACGGTTGTCCCAGAGAACAGGCATAGCATGTGCAAAGGCCCTGAGGAGGCATTTGGAGGGCTTCAAAGAGGTACAATGTCCAAACACTGCTGATGAGCAGAAGCAGGTACCAAGTGATTCAGCACCTTGAATGCTCAGCAGATACCTCCTTTAAGTCAAGCGAGTTGTCCAGAACCACCAGTTCCAATTCTAGGCAATCAGTCCTCCTATTTGCCCCCACATCCCGCATTTAAAAAGCGACATTTGTTACCTAGTTGTAATTGCTGTGTGTGTATGTGTGTGTTTCTTACAGAAGACTGTGAGTTGCATGGTTGCTGGGGATATTTCATGCTCATCTTTGTACACACCGTAGGTGCTCAATAAACGTATCAGAGGACAGGGAAGATTGTTATTGAGCACGTACTGTGGGCTCAGCACTATTTATGCACACGTACATATAAGGCTACAAAATCGAAAAGCCAAAAGGAGCATACGTTTTACAAGCTGGAGTAGATGCCAGCGGATGCATTTGGAGCTTGAAAGCTTTTGTGCCGTCTGTTCCCATACTGCCAGAACTCCGGAACTGAGGCTGTCATCCTGTGTCTCCGTAGACCTGCTGAAACTCAGCCTGCTGGGACGAGTCTACTTTCCCCCCTCCTGTTTCTACCATGGAAGTGTGTGGACAGCTCCATTCACGATGACATGTGACACCACTGGCTTTTCCCGGCAATCACACCCCCTGACCCAGGGCCTGCCAGCTTGGGTAAGTGGGGCCCATGCTTGACCGAAGCTTGAAGGCTGGAGTGTCCAGGGACGTGGAGAGCGCCTGTGGGTTCTGCCAGAAAATTTTCTCTCTGTCCTTTGAATCCTGTCATTTTTCCGTGTCTCATGTGTTGGCTATTACGTATGTATCCCCGATCAGGGTTTCCAGAGGTCACAGGGACTGGCTCTAAAGGCCAGCGGCTCTGATTCTGGGTGGGATTCTGGAGCCTTAGAACTCTGGTTGGGATCTTCGTGGATGGAAATTTTCCAGTTCTCAGATCCTTCATATCTGTCCCTCCGTTCTACCTCTAACTGTGTCTAGACAGTGTTCGCCAGTTCGGGGAGATGGAATCTGTTAGCACCATCGAGCGTGTAAGGAAGAGAAAATATCAAAATCTGTCTGCCTTTCTTTCCTGGAGGCTGCTGAGTGAGTCAGAGCCGGGGGAGCAGTGTGGGGCCCCAAGGAAGGGAAGTGGAGAGGCTTGTATTTAACTAAAATACCTTCTACTTTTTTAGTCCATCTAGGTGGGGGCTGGCTGGGGGCAGTTTCACAGGGAAGAAAACACTGGCATGAAGAGAGCCTGAGGGATCGAGAACAGCAACTTACCTGGCACTTTTTAAGACCAGAAAGGAATAAAAAATAATTTTTAAAAAGACAGAGCTGAGGCCGGGCATGGTGGCTCACACCTGTAATCCCAGCACTTTGGGAGGCCGAGATGGGCGGATCACCTGAGGTCAGGAGTTCGAAACCAACCTGACCAACGTGGAGAAACCCCATCTCTACTAAAAGTACAAAATTAACTGGGGGTGGTGGCGCATGCCTGTAATCCCAGCTACTTAGGAGGCTGAGGCAGGAGAATGGCTTGAACCTGGGAAGAGGAGGTTGCTGTGAGCTGAGATCGTGCCATTGCACTCCAGCCTGGGCAACAAGAGTGAAACTCGGTCTCCAAAAAAAGACAGAGCTAAATGGGTAGTGAACTTGAGGTTAGGTTTCAGCTGGGTGACTGTAGGCAAGTCTGGTGACCTCTCTGGGCCCTTTCCCTTCATCTCCATGAGGGAGATAACGATGATGCCTTCATTCCTGCCTTTCGGGGTTGCTGGAGGATTAATGAGAGAGGAAGGCCCTTGCTTTGAGAAAACAGATCTCATAGCAGCGTGAACAAGAGGCTTATGCCCCAAGCTGCTGCAAAATGGGGTCTCCTAATTGTACCTACTAAATAGGGTTGTGAGGAGGATGAGATTTATAAAACACAAGAAGCATGTCACACAGCTCGAGATCTCACTCATGGGAAGCCCTCACAGTTGGACGTTTCTTTTTATTAAGAATATGAAGGCAATCAGCATAAAATGTGTGTTCAACAGAAAAGAACCACAAGCAAACAAATAACAAAAGCAGGTTGAGTGAGAAAAATAAGAATGACTTCTTTTTATGGCATCTGGAAGGGTGGGGGAGGGGAAAGAAAAGGAACTAAGGGACGATTGGGTGGGGTTGGTGCCTAGGGCATGGGTTCCAAGGTCACTAACCAGCTTTATGCTCCCAGGCACTCCCGAGCTGCGAGCTGCGTTGCTGTGTGACCTGCAGCGGGTCACTTGCCTTCTCTGTGCTAGGTGCTTAGCATACACTTGTGATTAGGATCACCTGGGATGTGAGCAGGCTCTGCAATGGGAAAACAGGGTAACAGGAGTGAGGGAATGTGAGGACGCTCCCACTGAGGCCTATTCAGGGAGGAGCATGTGTGGTGTGAGTTTGGTGTCAAACCTGGTTTTAAATCCTGGCTTTGCCTCTTGCTTCCTGGGTGACTCCAGACCAGTTAGTTGGCCTCTCTGAGCTGGTTTCCTTATCTGTATAGCAGCGATCACTGCTTTTTGCTGTAAGTGCTGGCCTCTAGATTAGCTGAGTCGGGAAAACCCTCTAGCGAGTGTTGATGCTTTTTCTACACCCTTAGAGCTGGAACGAACTTCAGGGATGGACGTTTAGTCCATTCCCCTTGTCCAGAGCTCAGAGACTGGGAGAGGCAGGTCCAAGCCTGCCTGGTGAGGTCAGCGGAGGGCTGTCGTACAGAATCTGGGGCTCAGGACTCTGTCCCATTTCTCTAAACCATTTTGCTTCAACCCAGACACTGTTTTCCAAACTTACTTTTGTTTTTGTTTGTTTTGTTTAGCAATTGCTTCTCCATTCTCGATGTTCCTAACCCCCATGGATCCACAACTGTAACCATGGCCACGCGGGTCGAGGTGGGCTCCATAACGCCCTTGACGGCTGTGCCAGGCCTGGGTGAGATTGGCAAGGAGGAGACCCTGACGAGGACCTACTTCCTCCAGGCCGGCGAAGCCTCTGGGGCTCCTCCAGCCCGGATCTTGGAAGCAAAGAGCCCCCTGCGGAGCCCGGCCCGCTTACTCCCTCTGCCAAGGCTCGCCCCCAAACCCTTCTCGAAGGAGCAGGATGTGAAATCTCCTGTCCCATCTCTGCGGCCCATTTTAACTGGACCTTCTTCCTCTGGGGGGCTCTCTGAGGAGCCAGCAGCAAAGGATCTGGACAAGAGGATGCCTGGCTTGGTGGGGCAGGAGGTGGGCAGTGGGGAGGGCCCGAGGACAGGCTCGCCCCTCTTCAACAAGGCTGTGTTCCTGCGGCCCAGCCCCAACACCATGATTCTCTTCGAAACCACCAAAAGCGGCCCCACTCTGGGGAAGGCGGTCAGTGAGGGGGCCGAGGAGGCCAAGCCAGGTATGTCTGGCTCCCGGCCTGAGGTGGCCGCCAAGCCCACCCTGCTCACCCGAAAGCTTGCGGGGACCCTTCCCCGGTCAGGCCCCCTGTCTCAGGACATAAAGTCACCTGTACCCCAAGAGGAGGCAGGCCAAGACCAGCCTCCCTTAAAGGCCAGCAGTGTGGAGGACACGGCATGCCCCTTTGTGGAGCCCAGGCCTCGCCTGAAGAGGAGGCCTGTGTCTGCCATTTTCACGGAGTCCATTCAGCCTCAGAAGCCAGGCCCTGGCGCAGCAGCCACAGTGGGCAAAGTGCCCCCAACCCCTCCCGAGAAGACGTGGGTGAGGAAGCCCAGGCCCTTGTCCATGGACCTCACGGCCCGGTTTGAGAACAAAGAGGCCTTGCTGAGGAAGGTGGCCGATGAAGGAAGTGGAGCCACAGCAGGGGACATGGCTGGGCTAGAGAGGCCCAGAGCAGCGTCCAAGCTGGACAGGGAGTGTTTGGTCAAGGCGGAGGCTCCTCTTCATGATCCTGATTCGGACTTCCTAGAGGTGGCCAAGAAAATCCGTGAGCAGAAGGAGAAGATGCTTTCCAAGCCAGAGACGGGCAGCCCCAGAACCCTGGGGGGCTCAGTCAGGGTCACCCCCAGCAAAGACCAGAGTCCCCGGGAAGAAAGGGCCAAGCTGGACCCAGAGCCAGAGAAGGCTGCTGAGTCTGCCTCGCCCAGGCTGGGAAGGGGCCTAGAACTTGCTGAGGTTAAGAGCAGAGTGGCGGACGGGGAGGCCCCGGCAGGGGGAGAGTGGGCCTCCAGGAGGAGTGTCAGGAAGTGCATCAGCCTATTTCGGGAGGACAGCACCTTGGCCTTGGCAGTGGGGTCTGAACCCCGCCTGGCCACCCCCGCGTCCCCACTGGTGGCACCAGAGCCGGAGAAAGGGGTTGTCAGCGTCCAGGAGCGGATCAGAGGCTGGACTGCCGAGAGCTCCGAGGCCAAGCCCGAGGTCAGGAGGAGGACGTTCCAGGCTCGGCCACTGTCGGCGGATTTGACCAAATTGTAAGTAGGCACATCCTACACCCCTCCCTCAGCCGCCCACCCACAGACCCTGAGGAGGAGGGAACCAGGCTGGGCACCTGTTGCCCCCCTCAGTTTACCCATAGCCCAAGAGGAGGTCGTGGCAGGGTCCATTTCTCAGATGAGGAAGGTGAGACATGGAGAGGCAGTGCAGCTTCCCTCTGGGTATGGCCAGCCAGGGGGCCTGGAGCTGTTTTCATGGCTTTTCTCAGCTTCAGATGTGCTGTGTGATTGAACTGGGTGGTGTGTGCCCATTTCACGGAGGCAGGGCAGAAGGGTGAAATACTGTGAGGAGGTGGGAGCTGGATGGCATTCCGCTCGGCCTGTCTCCATAGCTAAGCCTTTCTTCCCTGAAGGCAGAGAGAGAACACGTCAGACTGGGCCTAAGCCTCTATGAGTGGCCCAAAAAATAAACTCAGAGGAGTCAAGGTAACTTGGGCAAGTCAGTTGGTTAATACTGATATTCTAAGTCAGTTGGTTAATACTGATATTCTTTTTTTTTTTGAGACGGAGTCTCACTCTGTTGCCTAGGTTGGAGTGCAGTGGTGCGACCTCCACTCGCTGCAGCCTCTGCCTCCTGGGTTCAAGCAGTTCTTCTGCCTCAGACTCCTGAGTAGCTGGTATTACAGGTGCCTGCCACCACACCCAGCTAATTTTTGTATTTTTAGTAGAGATGGGGTTTTACCAGGTAGGCCAGGCTGGTCTCAAACTCCTGACCTGCGGTGATCCGCCCACCTCGGCCTCCCAAAGTGCTGGGATTACAGGCGTGAGCCACCGTGCCCGGCCTAATACTGATACTCTAAGTCAGTTGGTTAATACTGATCTTCTAAGTCATTTGGTTAATAATGATATTCTAAGTCAGTTTGCAATCTACTAAGTCAGTTGGTTAATAATGATATTCTACGTCAGTTGGTTAATAATGATATTCTAAGTCGGTTGGTTAATACCGATATTCTACATCAGTTGGTTAATATCGATATTCTAAGTCAGTTGGTTAGTAATTATATTCTAAGTCAGTTGGTTAATACCGATGTTCTAAGTCAGTTGGTTAATAATGATATTCTAGGCTGGGCGCGGTGGCTCATGCCTGTAATCCCAGCACTATAGGAGGCCGAGGTGGGTGGGTCATGAGGTCAGGAGTTCGAGACCAGCCTGGCCAACATGGTGAAACTCCATCTCTACTAAAAATACAAAAATTAGCTGGGCATGGTGGCACACATCTGTAATCCCAGCTACTCAGGAGGCTAAGGCAGGAGAATCGCTTGAACCTGGGAGGCAGAGGATGCAGTGAGCCGAGATCACACCACTCCATCCTGGACAACAGAGCAAGATACCATCACACACAAAAAGAAAGATATTCTAAGTCAGTTGGTTAATAATGATATTGTAAACTTGGCCCACCTCCGACATTTCTTCTTTGTTTTCCCACAAGTGGCCACAACAGAGAGATGCCACTGGGCATGATCGACTGGCTCTTAATGGCATGCATGCCACGGACATACTTTGTCCAGGGTGGAGCTTGCAAAGGCAGGATCTCTGGGCAGACTGCCCTCCCGGCCCTGGGAACCAGGACAGCCAGCCAAGCCAAAGCTAGACCACTGGCTCTCAGTGCTTTAGGATAACCCAGAAAAAATACCAGTGCCTGGGCCCCACCCCTAGAGATTCCCAATTCACTTGATTTGGGGAGGGTCTTGTATTTTGGTAGTTTTCTTTTATTTTTTATTTTATTTATTTATTTATTTTTGAGATGGAGTTGCTCTGTTGCCCAGGCTGGAGTGCAGTGTCGCGATCTCAGCTCACTGCAACCTCTGCCTCCCGGGTTCAGGCAATTCTCCTGCCTCAGCTGCCCGAGTAGCTGGGATTACAGGGGCAGGCCACCACACCCAGCTAATTTTTGTATTTTTAGTAGAGATGGGGTTTCACCATGTTAGGCTGTTCTCGAACTCCTGACCTTGTGATCCGCCCACCTTGGCCTCCCAAAGTGCTGGAATTACAGGGGTGAGCCACTGCGCCCGGCCCACGTTTTGGTAGTTTTTAAAAGCTTCCAAGTCGATCTTATGTGCAGCCAGGCATGACAACCCCTGAGTTAAGATATCAGAGAAGGACACCTATGCCAGGGTCCTAATATGCTTCCTCTCACTATGTCATGGAAGAGCCTTGGAGAGGCTGTGTGATTATCTTGGAAGAACCTTGGAGAGGCTGTGTGATTATCTGTCAGATGGGGAAACTGAGGCTCTGAGTTCAGACACAACTCCTCTCAGCCTCACATATCCTGGGAGGCAGACCCTGAGTTGCTGAGTGTAGGTTAGGTTTAAGTGGTTTCATTCCTCTCCCTTTCCTTTTCTTCAAAGTCCCCAGCTCTGAACTAAACACGTGCTACATCTCCAGGTATTTACACCAGAGAGCTCTCCAGGGATGGAAAGCTTCTAGCTCCACCCCTCCTCCCTTTTAAGGTCTGGTGATCCAGAGAGGCAGAGACAGACCTGGGCCCCCACACATTCCTTGACATCCCACTACCCTTCAGTCTGGGGGCTGCTCTGAGGCGGGGCTGCTCTTTTACCTGGCATTGCTAACAACAGCCATTCATTATCCCTCCTGGGGCATCTTCGCTCTTCCCTAAACGCCCTCACATAGCTATTAGGGCCTTGAGCAGCCTCTTATCTGCCCCATAAAAGGGATGGGGAGGTGTTAATTATCCCTGTTTTATAGATGAAGAAACAGAGGCTCAGGTGAGGTCACAAGCCTAACCCAGGCTCCCCCAGTGAAGAGGCAGTAGAGCTGGGACTAGCACCTGGGTGTCTTCCCCCAGCCTGGGGCTCCTTCCACCCCGGTAATGCTGTGTTTAAGGTAGGCTGTCCCCACTGGGCAGTTCTCCTTTTGGTAAGGGGAAAGGAAATGTCCTTTCTTAAGGTTACTTGGCCTGGGCTCCTGAGCTGGTGTGTGGGCTGGGGAGAATAACAGCTTCCAGCTCCGTAAAGGTAACTCAGATCTCTGCACCAGGTTTTCAAGTTCAGCTTCAAGCAACGAAGTCAGATATGAGAAGTGTGCTGAGCTGAGCGGCGAGTTTCCTAAGGAACCGAGAGAAAAGGTAAGGAGTGGCTATGTGGCACATCTCATTAACCAGCAGGCAGTTATAGCTGCGGGAAAAAGAGCCTCCATGATCTTCTAGACCCCGGGAAGACTCAGAAACGTGTCATGCACACGATAAAACATTTTTTCTTCTAATGTTGGGACTATGAAGTCCCTTCTGGCATGAAGAGTTGTGACTCCCTACTCTCAGGTGTTAAATGCTGTTTACAAATGTATCAGGTGTTTTTTTCTTTGCAAATAGGCAGAGGGGCACGGCTTTCTTATATAGGAGTGCCTGCTTTATTAAAATACTAAAATTTAGGTTTAAGATGTTAATAGAAACTCCTTCAAGGTCCTTCATAATGGTTCTTACTGCCTTCCCCCTACTTACCACCTAGCCATAGAAGGAAGAAGTAGGTGGCTGGGCACATTGGCTCACATCTGTAATCCCAGCACTTTGGGAAGCTGAGGTGTGGTGGGAGGATTGCTTGAGCCCACAAGTTTGAGACCAGTCTGGGCAACATAGTGAGACTCTTATCTCTAAAAGAAAAAAATTTTGTTTTGAAATTAGCCAGATGTGGTTGTGTATACCTTATAGTTCTAGTTACTCCAGAGTCTGAGGCAGGAGGATGGCTTGAGTCCAGGACTTTGAGGGTGCAGTGAGCCGTGATCACACCACTGTACTCCAGCCTGGGCGATAGAGTGAGACCTGTCTCTAAAAAAAATAAAAATACAGGCCGGGTGCGGTTGCTCACACCTGTAATCCCAGCACTTTGGGAGGCCAAGGTGGGTGGATCACAAGGTCAGGAGATCAAGACCATCCTGGCTAATGTGATGAAACCCCATCTCTACTAAAAACACAAAAAAATTAGCTGGGCGTGGTGGCGGGCGCCTGTAGTCCCAGCTACTTGGGAGGCTGAGGCAGGAGAATGGCATAAACCCGGGAGGTGGAGCTTGCAGTGAGCCGAGATTGTGCCACTGAACTCCAGCCTGGGCGGCAGAGTGAGACTCTGTCTCAAAAAAAAAAAAATAAAATAAAAAATAAAAAATAAAAATAAAAATATAAATGTAAATTAAAACAAAAAGAAGTAGGTTACCAGCAATTAAATTGCTTAAAAACTATTTTTATTTCATTTTAATAAGAGAAAACTCATAAAATTAACTGCTAGCTATAACCAGTTTGTGGTTGATGCTTTCTGCAGTCTTAGTTTTTTTGAAAAAACAGCTTTAATTGAGATACAGTTGACATACAGGAAAGAGCACAGATTTAAAACATTCAACTTGGTGAGTTTCCCTATGTGTGTACACTTGTGAAATCACCATCACAGTCAAAATAGCAAACATCTGCATCACATGCAAAAGGTTCCTCATGCCACTTTGTTTGGTTTTTTTTTTTTTTTTTTNTAAAAATAAAAATATAAATGTAAATTAAAACAAAAAGAAGTAGGTTACCAGCAATTAAATTGCTTAAAACTATTTTATTTCATTTTAATAAGAGAAAACTCATAAAATTAACTGCTAGCTATAACCAGTTTGTGGTTGATGCTTTCTGCAGTCTTAGTTTTTTTGAAAAAACAGCTTTAATTGAGATACAGTTGACATACAGGAAAGAGCACAGATTTAAAACATTCAACTTGGTGAGTTTCCCTATGTGTGTACACTTGTGAAATCACCATCACAGTCAAAATAGCAAACATCTGCATCACATGCAAAAGGTTCCTCATGCCACTTTGTTTGGTTTTTTTTTTTTTTTTTGGAAACGGATTTTTGCCCTTGTCGCCCAGGCTGGAGTGCAGTGGCATGATCTCGGCTCACAGCAACGTCCGCCTCCCAAGTTCAAGTGATTCTCCTGCCTTAGCCTCCCTAGTAGCTGGGATTACAGGCACCCACTACCATGCCTGGCTAATTTTTGTATTTTTAGTAGAGATGGGGTTTTGCTATGTTGGCCAGGCTGGTCTCGAACTCCTGACCTCAAGTTGTCCACCCACCTCGGCCTCCCAAAGTGCTGGGATTACAAGTGTCAACCACCATGCCTGGCTGCCACTTTGTAATCTCTCCCTTCTCCTGGTCTTCCCAGCCTATCACAGGTCTGCTTCCTGTCCGTGTAGATTAGTTTGCATTTTCTAGACTTGAATATAAATGGAATCAGTCCTCTTTTTTTTTTTTGCCCTTGCTTCTTCACTCAGAGTAATTATGTTGAGATCATTCATGGTGTAGCATGTATCAGTAGTTCATTCCTTTCTGTTGCTGACTAGTATTCTATTGTGTGAGTAGACCACAATTTGTTTCTCCATTCATCTTTTGATGGACAATTAGGTTGTTACCAGTTTGGGGCAATTACCAGTGAAGCTGCTGTGAACATTTGTGGACAAGGCTTTGTAAGAACTTCTATTTCTTTTCTTTTTTTCTTTTTTCTTTATTTATTTTTTTTTATTTTTGAGACGGAGTCTCGCTCTGTTGCCCAGGCTGGAGTGCAGTGATGCAATCTCAGCTCACAGCAATGTCCGCCTCCCAGGTTCAAGTGATTCTCCTGCCTCAGCCTCCTGAGTAACTGGGATTACAGGCGCCTGCCACCACGCCCAGCTAATTTTTTGTATTTTTAGTAGAGACAGGGTTTCACTGTGTTAGCCAGGATGGTCTCGATCTCCTGACCTCGTGATCCGCCCGCCTCGGCCTCCCAAAGTGCTGGGATTACAGGCATGAGCCACCGTGCTTGGCCTTTTTTAAAAAAATTTTTGAGACAGAGTCTCACTCTGTTGCCTGAGATAGTACAGTCACGTGATTTCGGCCCACTGCAACCTCTGCCTCCTGGGTTCAAGTAATTCTCATGCCTCAGCCTCCCAAGTAGCTGGGACTACAGGCACGTGCCTCTATGCCCATTTAATTTTTTGTATTTTTAGTAGAGATGGGGTTTCACCATGTTGGCCAGGCCAGTCTTGAACTCCTAACCTCAGGTGATCTGCCTGCCTTGGCCTCCCAAAGTGCTGGGATTATAGGCGTGAGCCATGGCATCCAGCCAGGACTTCTATTTTCTTTTCTCTTGGGTAAACATTTAGGAGTAGAATGGCTGGATCATATGGTAGATGCATGTTTTATGTTTTAAGACACTTCTGTGGAGTTTTAAAAATAATACCAGTGCTTGATTTTGAGCTTGTACCCATCTCAGTAAATCACCAAGAAAAGTGGGCTGGCTTTGAATGGCAATACCCACCACCACTCTTGTAGGCAGCGGTTTACCCTGCAACTTTTATTGTTGCATTTTCTGAATCATTTCTTTGAAAATGGTTAGGGGGGGATCCAATTTAAGTAATTAAAGCTCCTTATATTTGTATTAAAATGCTGTAGTGACAGTAGCGGCAAGGACAAAAAGGCTGTGTGTAGTGAGAGTGGCAAAATGCTGATTGTCATTAAATTGGGAGGGGTGGGTTGGGCAAGTTCATTATTTTCTCTGTAATTTTGTGTATGTTTGAAACTTTAAAGAAGGGAATAGTTAAGAAATAAACGCTTGCTTTACATGTGATGAGATTTTATCTCTGTAAGTAGACTTTGTATGTGTGTGTATGTGGGTGTGTTTATTGTAGTAAAATACACATAACAGGCTGGACGTGGTGGCTCATGCCTATAATCCCAGAACTTTAGATGGCCAACGTGGGAAGATTGCTTGAGGCCAGGAGTTTGAGGCTGCGGTGAGCTCTGATTACGCCACTGCACTCCAACCTGGGCAACAGAGCAAGATGCTGTCTTTATTTTATTTATTTATTTATTTATTTTGAGATGGAGTTTTGCTCTTGTTGCCCAGGCTGGAGTGTAATGGCACGATCTCGGCTCACTGCAACCTCTGCCTCCTGGGTTCAAGCGATTTTCCTGCCTCAGCCTCCTGAGTAGCTGGGATTGCAGGCATGTACCACCACCCCCAGATAATTTTGTATTTTTAGTAGAGATGGGGTTTCTCCATGTTGGTCAGGCTGGTCTCTAACTCCTGACCTCAGGTGATCCGCCCGCCTCGGCCTCCCAAAGTGCTAGGATTACAGGCATGAGCCACCGTGCCTGGTTGAAATCCTGTCTTTAAAAGAAAACAGTACACATAGCACAAAATATACCATTTTAACTTTTAAAGAAAATAATGAATTTGTGAAATTTACAAAGTTTACAAAGTTTCAAAATTCAGTCTTTCTAATATATATATAAATAATACAAAGAGAGTTCTGAAAGGCTCTTCAAGGATCATAACCCATTGGTAATAGCTGTTATCCAGGAATGGGGACTGGTATTTGAACAAGGGAACAAAAATGATTTGAACTTTGGCTGGGTGTGGCAGCTCACACCTGTAATCCCAGCACTTTGGGAGGCCAAGGCGGGTGGTTTACCTGAGGTTGGGAGTTCGAGACCAGCCTGACCAACATGGAGAAACCCCGTCTCTACTAAAAATACAAAAAAAATTAGCCAGGTGTGGTGGCGCATGCCTATAATCCTAGCTACTCGGGAGGCTGAGGCAGGAGAATCACTTGAACCTGGGAGGCAGAGATTGTGGTGAACCAAGATTGTGCCATTGCACTCCAACCTGGGTGACAAGAGCAAAACTCCATCTCAAAAAAAAAAAAAAAAGAATTGAACTTTGTATTGTTTGGATTCCTTTACAATCAGAATTGATTCATACATTGTTTATGTAAAATTTACATATTAAAATATAAACAGGCCAGGTGCGGTGGCTCGTGTTTGTAATTCCAGCACTTTCAGAGGCTGAGGCGGGTGGATCACTCGAAGCCAGGAGTTCAAGACCAGTCTGGCCAACATGGTGAAACGCCATCACTACTAAAAACACAAAAATTGGCTGAGTGTGGTGGTGCATGCCTGCACTCTCAGCTACTCGGGAGGCTGAGGCAGAAGAATCGCTTGAACCTGGGAGGTGGAGGTTGCAGTGAGCCAAGATCGTGCCATTGCACTCCAGCCTGGGTGAAAGAGCGAGACTCCATCTCAAAAGAAAAAATGTATATATATGTGTGTGTGTGTATATATATGTGTGTGTGTGTGTGTGTGTATATATATATATATGTATATATATAAACAAAGGTTTACAGTGTTTTTAGAGCACTTCATTGGCATTCCATCATCTACAGTAGGGGTTAGCAAACTGTGCCCCTGCCCTTATTATAACTATTTTAAAGTGCACAACTGACTGGCATTAAGGATGTTTTCAGTGTTGTGCAAGCATCACCACTATCTAGTTCCAGAATCTTCTGTCACCTCAGGTGGAAACCTTATGTCCTCATCGCCCATTCCCAGGCATCCACTAATCCACTTTCTGTCTCTGTGGATTAACCTATGATGTGTATATATATCTATATATTTATATATATATACTTTTACATTTATATATATGTGCTGTATATAAATGGAGTCTTGTAACATGTAGCTTTTTGACTGGCTTCCTTTGCTTAGCATAATATTTTCAAAATTCATCCACGATGTAGCATGAATCAGTATTTAATTCCTTTTATTTATTTATTTTTTTAGACGGAGGCTTGCTTTGTCGCCCAGGCTGGAGTGCAGTGGCACAACCTCGGCTCACTGCAATCTCCGCCCTCCAGGTTCAAGCAATTCTCTTGCCTTAGCCTCCCAAGTTGCTGGGACTACAGGCGTGTGCCACCACAGCTGGCTAGTATTTTTAGTAAAGACGGGGTTTCACCATGTTGACCAGGCTGGTCTCCAATTCCTGAGCTTAGGTGATCCACCCGCCTCAGCCTCCCAAACTGCTAGGATCACAGGTTTGAGCCACCGCACCCGGCCTTTAATTCCTTTTAAAAGATTTTGTTTTTTTTGTATAGATGAGGTCTCACTATTTTGCCCAGGCTGGTCTGACACTCCTGGACTTAAGCGATCCTCCCATCTCAGCTTCCCGAAGTACTGGGATTACAGGCATGAGCCACCGCACCTGGTGGGATCTGCCTCTTTCTATGGTAACCAATGCCTGTGCACTAGTCCATCGTTTGGAGATAATTGAAATTTAGCCAATGCCCTTCCAGTGCGCATTCAGGTTGTTTCTGTGTTCTTTTGCTTACGCCAATGGTACTGTCTCAACTTTCTTGTTTGTGTTGACTTGTGCATATGGACAAAGGGTCCTGGGAGGAACTTGGCTGGATAAAAGGAAATAAGGTCTCTGGCTCAGGCTCGGCGCCGCCATATTGGATCCATCCGCGCCGCTCTCCCAGGCCTGTGTCGCAGCGGCTGGGGGAGGGGAGAGGCGGGCGGGGGTGGCTGCATCCTGAAAGGCGCCTCCTGGAACCCGGCCGGTTAGTGGCGGCTTCGAGGCCATAGTGAGACATGAGCCGCAGTAGCCATATAAAGATGTCGGCGCCTTAAGGTAAGCTACAGGCAACACCACTTCCTCGTTTCTCTCGCGCCCTGGTCCAAGATGGCGGATGAGGCCATGCGACGTGTTGTGTCTGAGATCCCGGTGCTGAAGACTATCGCGGGACCCCGAGATCGGGAGTTGTGGGTGCAGCGACTGAAGGAGGAATATCAGTCCCTCATCCGGTATGTGGAGAACAACAAGAATGCTGACAACGATTGGTTCCGACTGGAGTCCAACAAGGAAGGGACTGGGTGGTTTGGAAAATGTTGGTATATCCATGACCTCCTGAAATATGAGTTTGACATCCAGTTTGACATTCCTATCACATATCCTACTACTGCCCCAGAAATTGCAGTTCCTGAGCTGGATGGAAAGACAGCGAAGATATACAGGGGTGGCAAAATATGCCTGACGGATCATTTCAAACCTTTGTGGGCCAGGAATGTGCCCAAATTTGGACTAGCTCATCTCATGGCTCTGGGGCTGGGTCCATGGCTGGCAGTAGAAATCCCTGATCTGATTCAGAAGGGCGTCATCCAACACAAAGAGAAATGCAACCAATGAAGAATCAAGCCACTGAGGCAGGGCAGAGGGCCCTTTGATAGGCTACGATACTGTTTTCCTGTGCATCACACTTACCTAACTGCTTCCCCGGACACCCTCCACCTCTAGTTGTTACTAAGTAGCTGCAGCAGTCATTGCTGGGGGAGAAACAAACAAACACCAACCAGTATTGCTACTTAGTTTCTAAGGCTGCACAGGGCAGGGAAAGACTGGGCTTTGGACTATCTAGAGGTAATTTATATGCGCCCCCAGGTGGAGCAACATGCAATCCTGGAGGCACGGGGGTAACTGAAAGTGAGTACATAAAGTCTTTCTGGTTTCTGGAGATAACCCATCAATAAAAGCCGCTTCCTCTGTTTAAAAAAAAAAAAAAAAAAAAAA